>NW_017670861.1:49600-205939 GCF_001879085.1 Nicotiana attenuata
AATCTACAAAAAAAAATACACAAAAGCTACAAAAAATACCAAAAATAACTGTTACATTGAGTTTCCTAGCCTAATTGCAAGTTCTAGCAATTGTTCTCTCGTGATTGAAGTGATAAAGGGCTTTTGGTTTAACTTTGGGCTGAATTGGTTGTTTTCGAGTCGAGCTAGTGGTTTGCTGAAGTTACAGAAGGTTCTGGGTGCATTTTCAAGTTCATTTGGGTCATTCAAGTTGTTGATTGCTTTGTCCTGTTTGATTTCGAGCTGTTTTTGGACTACTTAATCATTTTCTGGGCTGTTGTTACTCGTTTGTTGACTGCTGCTTACCTCTTTTACCTCTTATTCCTTCCTGACTTCCAGGTACATGTCCTGAATCTCAATATCATGTAGATCCTCAACTGAAAATGAAATGAAGTGGAAGCATAATTTTGTTTCAATGTTTTCATTATAATTGACTGTAATAATTTGGACTGTATTGGACTGCTTAGGTTTCTCTAGTTTGTATTAATAAGACTGTCTATCAATTGTATAGTGTAGTTGAATGCCATTTTAATATGCTGTTCAATACGTGTTTCTGCATAGGTTAGTTTTCTGTAAAGTTCAATTCATAAGCAGTAATGTCCCTGTTTCGTGAATTTGAATTCGTTTAAATTTGAATTAGCATGACCAAGTGTTGCTTCTGCAACTGTTAATATTGGAGGTTATTTGTGAAGTGATTTGGGTCATTTAATTTGTTGCTTGAGCGTTGTCTATAAAGATATAGGGGTTCGATTTCGAATCCCTGCCCTGCCAAGGCACGTGAATGCTGTTTGGGCTTGTAAGGACTCCATGTTTGAGTCCAGAAGCATTTGAGTTTGTGAATCTGGGCTCATTTCTAGGCCCAGGTCAGACAGCCCCACGGAATGTGATTTGGGCTCTAACTTTTGGACTTTGATTTCATTTCATGCAAAGAGCAATATTACTGCTGTTTCCTAGTGTGGACTGAGCTCCTGTGGGCTCATGAATTGGTTTGGTAATTGGGTTGTTAATAATTAATTGGTAGGTTTTGGGTCTTTCAAAGTAATTGGGCTTCTAGAGACGACCCAGTAGAAAACATAGTTCACTTTAGGATATCCTTAAATGAAATGAGGTGCGCCACGCCGAACAAAATCATACATGCGTGGCCCTTTTAATTATAGTGAAAATATAATTAGACCTCGGGATGTGCCATTTAGCGAATTTCATGGCCTCTCGCAAAGTTAATAATACGCAAGTTTCTTTAGGCCCGGCATTTAATAATAATACTTTCCTAAATTCGGGTGCACATTTATGTGACCCAAATCCAAATCTCAACGAAGTCGAAATGTGTCGAAAACTACGGGTGCATTTATGTGACGTGGTTCGAGACGTGTTTTCACGACGTTGCAATTCTCTTTAAAAATAATAATAGAAGGGGTTCAAAGTTTTAAAAAGCATATAAGTTGAAACATGTTTTAAAATCAGATAAATAAGCCAAATATGACAGTTAAGAAACCGTGCTAGAACCACGGAACCCGGGAATGCCTAACACTTTCTCCCGGGTTAACAGAATTCCTTACTCGGATTTCTGGTTCGCGGACTGTTAACAGAGTCATAATTTCCTCGGTTCGGGATTCAACTGGTGACTTAGGACACCATTAATCTCCCAAGTGGCGACTCTGAATCTTAATGATAAATCCTGTTCCGATTGTCCTTTAATTTGAAAAACTCCTTTTATTATACCCTTCACGGGGTGTAGTAGAAAAAAGGAGGTGTGACACCCCCTACATATCAACCTACCTCACCAAGATATTCCCAACCCGCACCCGTCTACCAAGCCTATAATGCTCAGCCCTCTCACTATCAATCACCTCCCACCCGCCAAAACTTTCCTAGACTGTGACCTAACTTCGACCGTAGACCTCCCAAGCAATACACCGCCATCGCCAAACCAATCGACCAGCTGTATGAAAATCTCAAAGCTGCTAGTTACGTCAACCCAATCCCCGCCATAACTCCAGAAAATCCTTCCCAATGGGTCAACCCGAACAAAACCTGTGCATACCATTCCGGCCTGAAGGGGCATACCATTGATGAATGCCGATCTCTGAAGGATAAAATCCAAGCCTTAATTGACAAAAAGATCATCGTGGCAAAAGAGCCCCTCCCAATGTTAGCAACAATCCCCTGCCTGATCATAAGGGTGGAGGTGTGCACATGATCAAGGTAGAAGATGATTGGGACCCCAAAGGGTCGATTGGTTTAATTGTCGAAGGTGACGAGCCCAAGAAATCAACAATCACACTGAATCCAATTGTGGTCCAGATCCAGCCCTCTGGGGATGCTGAAGTAAAAGTGTCCATACCACTCGAGCTTGAAACACCGCCGTCTACAAAGGCAACAGAGCCAATTGAGGTGGAGTTTGGGTCTCCAAAGGCACCTGTACCATTTGAAGTTGTTGTGCTACCTCCCAAAACGAGGGTACCCATTCCTGTAGCAATGTCAGCCATAACATCGTTCCATACACAGGCCGTTCCTTGGGAATACACCACCGAGGCGAGAAGGAAGGGGAAAATTAGGTCTGGAGAAGCAATTGCAGCACAGGGTATGACCAGAACAGGCAGGATTTATACTCCAGAGCATTTAGCTGAATCAAGTAAGCAGGCCTCTGGACGGCCTATTGAAACTGGGCTCGATGATCTCTGGCGGAAGATACAAGCAAAAGAGTACTCAGTCGCTGATCAACTGAATAAAACACCGGCACAGATCTCCATCCTAGCTCTGCTGCAAAGCTTCGATGCACATAAGAATGCTTTGATGAAAATACTGAGTGAGGCATATGTACCCAGCAACATAACTGGAGGAGAAATGGCGAACATGGTAGGACAGATATTGGAGAGTCATAAAATCACTTTCCACGAGGATGAGTTGCCCCCAGAAGGGTTAAGCCACAACAAAGCGTTGCACATCACTATGCAATGTGAAGACTATTTCATCACCATGACTTTGATTGACGGAGGGTCCAGCCTAAATATTTGCCCATTGGTGACTCTCAGAACATTGGGGAAGAGCCTGCATGAGATAAAGGATGGGGCCATCAACGTCAAAGCTTTTGATGGTTCCCAAAGGTCCACTATTAGGGAAATCAGTTTGTGTCTGCAAATGGGACCGACTTGGTTCGACGTTGATTTTCAAGTGATAGATATCCCAGCATCTTACAACTTACTATTGGAACGACCTTGGATCCACGCCGCTGGAGCTGTAGCATCGACCCTGCATCAGGCAGTGAAGTTTGAATGGAATCACCAAGAAGTAATTATTCATGGCGACGGTAGCAATCCCATATACAGTCGCCAAACCATTCCAGCGATCGGAGGAAGGAGAAAGATAGGTGGGGAAACCTACCATCATATTGAGCGAGTCAACGCCATGGACAAAGACAAGTGGTGGGATAACAAGATCGAAAGTATACTAAATTGGTGTGGATACGAGCCTGGCAAGGGACTTGGCAAAAACTTCCAGGGAATCGCCAAACCCATCAAGCTGAAAAAATATGGTACCACTTTTGGTTTGGGATACGAGTACACCTGGGAAGAATTCAACGACTGGTCGCCACCATGGCGCTGTCCCTACTACCCACTGGAGCATCCGATACCTCGCCTGGAGCAGACTTTCCAGCCAGCAGATGTCATATATGGGTCAGAAGAAGAGGAATCGTTGGCGGCAATGAAGAATCTGTTCTTGGAAAATGACAATATGGACTGTCACGTCATTTTCGAGAAGGGAGGGGAGGAAGGCCCTTCCATACAAGCTGTGAGCCGAGGAGGGCGCCTCGATAATTGGTCCATCAGAACCACCAAGGCCCGAAAAGCTTCGGGGTAGCAAGGCTGAACAAAGCACTATGCATTATCTTTTACTTTTTCGCTAGTTGATTTCCTTTCCGTACTTTCTTTAAATTTCGAAAAGAGCTCTAATATTCAAAACAATTATGGAATTTATCAAAGTATTTCAGTTTCTTATAAATCTCGCTCTTATTATTTTCACTATCATTTACTTTATTTACACAACATTACTATTACTTATCTTGATGAACCGACGAATGCGACATGCGACGAGATAACGCAACAAACGGATATAGACTCAGAAGAGGATGATATACCAGAAGAGGTCATTAAAGAGGTTGAGGACTTTGAGAATAGGCCTAAATCTAACTTGGACGAAACTGAGGTTGTCAACTTGGGGGATACAGAGAATGTCAAGGAAACGCGCATCAGTGTTCACCTGTCACCATCAGAAAAGGAAGAGTACATGGAATTCTTAAAAGAATATGAGGACATATTTGCCTGGTCGTATGATGATATGACCGGTCTCAGTATATCTATTGTAGCTCACAAACTGCAACAGATCCGACATATCCGCCGGTAAAGCAGAAGCTCAGGAAGTTCAAGCCAGACAAGAGTTTGAAAATCAAGGAGGAAGTTACCAAACAAGTCAAAGCCAAGGTCCTCGGAGTAGTGGAGTATCCAACGTGGTTAGCCAACATTGTGCCAGTGCCGAAGAAGGACGGAAAGGTCAGAGTCTGTTTCGACTACCGGGATCTCAACCGGGCCAGTCCGAAAGACGACTTCCCCTTGCCAAACATACACATTCTGATTGACAATTGCGCCAAGCACGAGCTGCAGTCCTTCGTTGATTGTTTTGCCGGGTATCATCAGATATGGATGGACGAAGAAGACGCGGAGAAAACGGCTTTCATTACACCGTGGGGGATGTATTGTTACAAGATGATGCCGTTTGGATTAAAGAATGCTGGAGCCACCTACATGAGGGCCATGACTACTATTTTCCATGACATGATACACAAATAGATCGAGGTGTATGTAGACGATGTCATCATCAAATCGAAGAAAGCCACTGACCACATGGAAGATCTGAGGAAGTTCTTCAACAGATTGAGAAGGTAAAACTTGAAACTGAATCCCGCCAAATGTGCATTCGGGGTTCCTGCCGGGAAACTGCTTGGGTTAATCATAAGTCGACGAGGGATAGAACTAGATCCGTCAAAGGTCAAGGCCATTCAAGAATTGCCACCGCCAAAGAACAAGAAAGAGGTTATGAGTTTCCTGGGGAGACTCAACTACATCAGCCGGTTTATAGCTCAGTCCACTGTCATTTGTGAACCAATATTTAAGATGTTGAAGAAGGACGCCGCCACTAAATGGACTGATGATTGTCAGAAGGCCTTCGACAGAATCAAGGAATACCTGTCAACACCGCCAGTTCTGGTTCCGCCCGAACCGGGTAGACCGCTATTGCTCTACCTTGCAGTACTGGATGGGGCGTTCGGTTGTGTTTTGGGACAACATGATGAAACGGGGAGAAAGGAGCAAGCCATCTACTATCTCAGCAAGAAGTTCACCCCGTACGAGGCCCAGTACTCCCTGCTAGAACGCACCTGTTGTGCTCTGACTTGGGTAGCTCAGAAGTTGAGGCATTATTTCTGTGCCTATACCACTTATCTCATATCAAGAATGGATCGGCTGAAATACATCTTTCAGAAGCCCATGCCCATGGGCAAGCTAGCCAAATGGAAAATCCTGCTGAGTGAATTTGATATTGTCTACGTGACCTAGAAAGCAATCAAAGGACAGGCACTGGCAGATCGTCTTGCCGGAAATCCCGTGGACGGAGAATACGAGCCTCTAAAGATGTACTTTCCTGACGAAGAGGTCTCTTTCATAGGAGAAGACATCGCAGAATCCTATGATAGCTGGAGAATATTTTTCGACGGATCAGAAAACTTCAAAGGAGTTGGCATAGGAGCAGTTCTAGTATCGAAAACAGGTCAGCATTATCCAGTATCTGCCAAACTCAGATTCCCGTGAACCAACAACATGGCCGAGTACGAAGCCTGCATCTTAGGGCTCAAGCTGGCCATTGACATGAACGTCCAGGAGTTGCTAGTGATTGGGGATTAAGACTTGCTCATACATCAGGTCCGAGAAAAATGGGCAACCAAAAACTCCAAGATACTCCCGTATTTGCATCATGTACAAGAGTTGAGGAAGAGGTTCACAAAGACAGAATTCCGGCATGTCCCCAGAGTCCAGAATGAGTTCGCCGATGCATTGGCCACTCTATCATCCATGATTCAGCATCCAGATAAGAACTTCATTGATCCTATTGCGGTAAAAATCTAGGATCAACCGGCTTACTGTGCTCATGTCGAGGAAGAAGCAGACGGAAAACCATGGTTTCATGACATTAAGAAATATCTGGCAACAGGAGAATATCCAGAATTTGCAAACGCTACTCAGAAGCGCACACTACGGAGGTTATCCAATCACTTCTTTCACAACGGAGAAATCCTGTATAGGAGGACTCCTGATTTGGGATTACTGAGGTGTGTCGAAGCAAAGGAAGCGTCCAGGTTGTTGGAAGAGGTTCATGCAGGGACCTGTGGCCCGAACATGAATGGTTTCGTCTTAGCCAAGAAAATACTCCGAGCTGGTTATTTTTGGATGACTATGGAGACGGACTGCATCCAGTATGTCAAAAAATGCCATCGCTGTCAGATACATGCGGACATGATAAAGGTTCCTCTTAATGAGCTTAATGCAACAAACTCGCCATGGCCATTCGCCGCTTGGGGAATGGACGTCATCGGACCCATCGAGCCTGCCGCATCAAACGGGCACAGGTTCATTCTAGTGGCAATCGATTATTTCACCAAATAGGTTGAAGCAGCATCATATAAGGCAGTAACCAAGAAAGTTGTGGCAGACTTTGTCCGCAACCGTATCATTTGCCGGTTCGGCATCCCGGAGTCAATCATTACTGATAATGGTTCCAATCTCAATAGTGACCTGATGAAAGCAATATGTGAAACCTTCAAGATTAAGCACAAGAATTCTACAGCCTACAGATCTCAGATGAATGGAGCTGTAGAAGCGGCCAATAAGAACATCAAGAAGATACTAAGGAAGATGATAGAGAAACACAAGCAGTGGCACGAAAAGCTATCATTTGCTTTATTGGGGTACCGCACCACGGTTCGCACATCAACCGGGGCGACTCCCTATATGTTGGTTTATGGTACCGAGGCAGTCATTCCCGCCGAGGTAGAGATCCCCTCCCTGAGAATTATACAGGAAGCGGAACTTGAAGATGCAGAATGGGTAAAGAGTCGCTATGAGCAGTTAGCCCTTATAGACAGAAAAAGAATGAATGCTGTTTGCCATGGTCAATTGTATCATAACAGGATGTCCAGAGCCTTCAACAAAATAGTCAAGCCGAGACAGTTCACACCGGGGCAGCTGGTGTTGAAGAAAATTTTCCCTCATCGGAATGAAGCCAAAGGAAAGTTCCCTCCTAAATGGCAAGGCCCGTACATGGTTCACCGGGTCCTGACAGGAGGAGCTCTCATACTTGCAGAAATGGATGGAGAAGTCTGGCCAAAGCCAATTAATTCAGATGCAGTCAAGCGTTATTATGTGTAATCATTATGATTTCTTTATGATGTAATTTGAACTACGTCTGACCTGATTCCCGTTTAAGAGGGGATACGTAGGCAGCCCTATGGGTTCGGTCACAATTCAATAAAAATTTCATTTCCCCGATATTGGAAACTGGGGCAGAATTTTGAGGAGGACCCTCAAAATTCCGAAGTTGATTTTTAGCCATTCATCGCACGCAGCCGTCAGAATCACCAGCCCAGTAAACTGGGGCAGAATTTTGAGGAGGACCCTCAAAATTCCGAAAAGGGAGGTTGCAATGTCTTGAACCGCGTCACAATCATCGGTTCATCTAAAATAGAGTTTTTTTATGTATTTACATCATACTTTTACTAAACCATGCATGGTTAATATCAAAATTGCTTTGTTTAGCGACGCTACCCCCCAATGAAAGCAAGAGCCGAATAAGACAAGCGAAGTCCACGGGAAGACGAACTAACCTTCCCCCTTTTACAAAACTCACGATTGTTTTTTGAATGCAGGCACCCCAAGACATAAAACCATCAGATATGATTATGTACTCATATCTGGCAGGAGTACAACTCTTAGAATCACCGCTTACTTACAAGTGCTATCCGCACATGACATCCCCAGCAGCCACAACAACGCAACCAACTATCAGCTAAGAGCTTTCGTTACTATTCACCTTTCTGCCTTCCGAGACTAAGCATTGTCTCCATCTGCATTCTCCTGCATTGCATAAGGCTACCTTTCTGCCTTTCGAGACTAAGATTGTCTCCATCTGCATTCTCCTGCATTGTATAAGGCTACCTTTCTGCCTTCCGAGACTAAGCGTTGTCTCCATCTGCATTCTCCTGCATTGCATAAGGCTACCTTTCTGCCTCCCGAGACTAAGCATTGTCTCCATCTGCATTCTCCTGCATTGCATAAGGCTACCTTTCTGCCTTCCGAGACTAAGCATTGTCTCCATCTGTATTTCTTACATTGCATAAGGCTATTTTTCTGCCTTCCGAGACTAAGCACTGTCCCCATCTGCATGGCTGAAAGATCGCCAACCTTTATTTAAATCTTGCATGGCTGAAAGATCGCCAACCTTTATTTAAATCTTGCATGGATGAAAGATCGCCAACCTTTTATTTAAATCCTGCATGGATGAAAGATCGCCAACCTTTATTTAGATCTTGCATGGCTGAAAGATCGCCAACCTTTAAATCTTGCATGGCTGAAAGATCGCCAACCTTTATTTAAATCCCTTACATGGCTGAAATATCGCCAACTTTATTTATACTTTACATCAGCTGAAACATCACCAAATCTTGCATTTCATGGGCTGAAAGATCGCCAAAATTGTCCAAAGGCATCATTGTTCGGAGGCACCACTTTCATAGCCCGAGAATGCCATGCCATGGCCTGAGGACCATACTTTTGTCTTTGCATATCATTATTCAAGGGCATCATGGTTCGGAGGCACCATTATCATGGCCCGAGAACATCATTTCATAGCCTGCGAATCCTCTATCATACGCTTCATGGCCCAGGACGTCATGGTCTGAGGACGTCATCCTACCCGTCCGAAGACAGCATTCATGGTCCAACGGAAACTTGCATCACGCTTAAATTTATGCACGATATATGCTCGCATTGCTTATTTGCAGGTACACCGGCTAGCAACGGCCGTCACAGCAGGAGCGGTCTTGCTCCGGTTCCTGCAGCCCATCGGTCCCTGACTGTCCTTCCCAACCAGAATATTGCGTCCGTCATTCGAAATCTCCATGGGCATGTTCTGCCGACGGATTCCCTGAACTACATATGGCCTGATTCCTGTAAGACCAGGGATATGTAGGCAGCTCAGGAGCCAGAGCTAGGACAAAATCTTTCAAATCGTTTCTTTCGGTCAAAATTGGCCATCATATCTTTACCCGATAACTCTTTCATCCTTCTCGGGTAAAGAGGGGCAGTTGTTGATACCCAATTTTTCCCTACTTATTTTTATACTCAAAATATTCTCAAAATAGCATGTACATGCATATATAAGCATGCCCAAGAGTTTTGGTATTTTTTCTTTATTTTTAAAGATTTTAAAATCAATTTATTGTCTATTTTAATAGTACAAAATTCAATAATTATTCCCAAACTGGCATTTTTGGTGAATAATTTATTTTTATTCTCATATTTACACCAAGATATAATTAAGGTAATTTTTTTGCATATTTTAACACATTTGTTTGGTATTTTCTAAGCTAAATTGCATATAAT
Organism: Nicotiana attenuata; assembly: GCF_001879085.1. NCBI lineage: Eukaryota > Viridiplantae > Streptophyta > Magnoliopsida > Solanales > Solanaceae > Nicotiana > Nicotiana attenuata. Next base: position 59,326 of record NW_017670861.1, read on the forward strand.
TGCAATTATAGCCTATTTTACAATTAACAGCATTTTACAATTACAAAATCATTTTTAGTATTTTTAAATTAATACTCATACGCTATTAACTAGCCCAGTATCTTTAATTTGTTTTAAAATCATTTTACTATTTTATAAAATAATGATAAAAGGGGAAATTCGCTATTTAGCAAACAACCCTTTATTATTTCAATTCTAGCCAAATTGGCCACACCCACTATCAGATTTAAATGGCCCAATATCCTAATTAAACTAACCCAGCCCAATCCCTAATATAACCCGGTCCAACCTTTTTTTTTAATCTGAGCCGTTGATCAAATGAGATCAACGGCCTAGATCTAATTCCCTTAATTAAATTCAATTACCCCCCCCCCCCCAGAAGACCCCTCATTCTCTCTAAGACTGTCTCTCTCTATATATCGTCTCTTCCTCTCCCTTCCCTCTAGAACCTTCTGGTTCTCTCTTCTCTGATGATCTCCACCGCCTCTCCGGCCATCTCCAGCCACCTCTCTTCAACCCCAAGGCTCCGATGGGCCTCTCGTTGTCCTGTTCAAAATCTCTAGGACCTTCAAGGTCTATGGACCTTGGTGATTCAGAGATAGGGTTCCTGGTTCTACTACCTGTGAGTTCTCCGGTGTGATTTCAGGCGAAATCACACCCTATATGCCACGATCTCTGAAGTGTTAACAGGTTCTCTCCACTTCTATTAGGGTTTTCCCCCCCTTTTTTTTTTGAAACCCTAACCCTCTCCTGAATCTCTCAATACAGTGTTATTTTCATGCTATTTTCATATTTTTCTCTATGTTCTGCTTATTCTCGAGTTTCTTCTGAAAGATTCTCAACTTTGAACCATTTTTACTTTCTTTGAAAATTTAGGGTTTCTTGGATTTCTTTTACGCATATTTCGACCAATTTTCTTTATGATTATAACCTTTTCCTTGTTTATTCTGACCGATTTCTATGCTCTTACTGTTCTTTAGTTTGACTTGCTAAAAACCCTAATTTCTAAAAAATGTTTCTTCGTTTGATTATGTGTGTTAGCATGCTTCTTTGCTTCGATTATATGTGTTAGCCTAATTTCCTTTGCCTTGTCTCTATGTGTTAGNTCAAACTCTCTCAAAACTCTTCGGAACCCTAGCCTCCTCTTACCTTATTTCACCAAACTTTCACCGGAATCCATGGCTTCTCAGGCCATGGATGGTCTATACTCACCTCCCTTCACCATTTACCACAGTTGTTCGAAGCTCCGAGACCTGACCTCGACAACTCTTTTTCAGATCTTCTTAGATCTTTGGTTCTATGGCCTCTCCGGCCTTTGCTCCGGCATATTCAAGCTCAGGAGCCTGATTCCTGACCTCTGTAACTCGGGATCTAATTCTTCTTCCAAGCCTTTCTCATTTCTAGGGTTTCTACAAAACCCTAAGCTATTCGAGGTTCTTTCCCTGTTGTTTGCTTAGATCTATGTTGTATCTATGCTTTACTTGACATTTAAAGTGTTTTCCCCAAATTTCCTTTTCAAAATCGTTTGTCTTCGGTTTAGGGTTTCTGAAAGGATTTTTCAAAAAACATCTTTCTTCTTCTTCTTCTTCTTCTTCTTTTCTTTATATGTGTTTGTCTTTATCATGCTAGTGTGATTTCTTCTTACTACGCATGTACTATCTTTCTACTTTTCTTTTCAACTATACATGTTACTCCTGTGCTCATATGTTAATCCTTGTTATGTTTTCTTTACTCTTTTACTATATGTGTTTACCGTTGAGTCCTTTGATTTTTGTTTTACTAAGCTTTTTTCGTGTTCTTGCTAAACATGTTTCATCTACTTTTGTTTAAGTTTGTATCACCTCTTTCTTCTGAACTTGTTTAAGTTTCGAGTTTTCTCAAACATGTTCTCCATGATCTTGAGTCAGCATTCTTTCTTTGTAGCATGTCTGTTTGTTTCTCATAAGTCTTTGTAAGAGACCTCTGAGTCTGTTTTAACAACTCGCCTTCTCATCTCTATGCCTGATTCGATTTGAAACCCTAGTATTTAGGGTTTCCTTTGGCGATTTTGATTTTATGTTCGAGTTAGGGTTCCAGTTTGAGACCCTGGACTCTCAGACTCATTGTGAGTCCACAAACATAACTTGTATCCCTTTGTTTATGATTCTGAACCTTTCAATGTTAGACTATTTTTCTAAGTAACATGACGACTCTTTTATTTGATTTGTCTGCTTTATATATGAGAAGTTTCTTATTCCAAAAAGGGTTTTGCCAACTACTAATTGATTCTGAATTCCTTTAATGGGATCTAATTGATTGTTACTGTTTTCCTTTAAATTAAACCTATCTTTGCCCCTTTCCTCACTTGGTTCATTCGAGTAAAAGCCTGTAACTTCTATTTTACTGGCTGTTTGATTGATTCCTTTTCCTTATTTTTCACAAACCGTGTACCATTGGACTTTTGACTTAAATAACTTCTATGTATTTGCCCTTTATTGTACTGCTTGTGAAATATTTCTGATTAACTCTTTCCTTAATTGTCTTTTACCCGTTGGAAATTAGAATCCCTTAATTAAAGGGAGATTGATTTAAATGTTATTTCCCTACCTTTTCTTACTTGTTTTCTGCACTATAAAAGGGGCACGACCCTTCTGCACTTACAGACCTTGAACCTTCAGTTCAACACTTTATACTTACATTACTCACACACTTACAATACTTCTTTGAGTTCAAACTCGAGCATCCATTACTCACTTGCAATTTCAACATTCCGTTCTTTCCTGAGATCTTTTGGAACTGTTTGCTTGACAACTTGGCTTTTCAAGACTACGATTTTACTTGTTTGTTTTCCCTGAAATTGGTATGTTCTAATTTAATTTTTCTGCCACACCCCTATGTGTTTGCTTTATAGTCTCAGCATTCTTGTTTACTTTGTTGTTCATGTTCTGTAATTGAATATGCTACTTTCTCTTTGTATCTGCTGTTTGTTATGAATTTCCCATACCCCCACTCCCTTCTATGTGTTTGAGTTAGGGTTCATGGCCTGACAGCATCCAAGTTGCTGCTTAGGTCTGAACTTGATCCTCAGTGGCTCCTAACTCCCAACTTTGGCTAACAGGCCGGTCAGGGGTGTGCCAGCACTCCTAATTGTTGGGCATGACCACCAGCCTGTCATGGCCTTCCCTAATTCCCCTCTATGCACTTACACTTACTCCTAGACTTTAAGTTCTGCCCCCCTCCTATGAGCCTTGCTTTGGGACCTTCAGTTCCCCCTGAACTTAGACATTTGAGGGCTGGCCCTTCCGCACTGCACTATAATCTAATTCTGCAATGTATTTGGGGTGTAAGCACTGCCCGGAGTCCCCTTGAGGCTCTTGGGAACTTTGACACATCCCAAATAAGAGAAAGGCTTTGGAAATATGATCCTGGAAGTTGGTTTATCTCATATTGTTAGACCTTAGGCTATTTGGTTGTAGCTTAAATTTCTGATGTAATTTTATTTTTTTTCTGATTCATTTTGGTCTGTAATATTTTGTAATAACTTATGGGGTTCTAGTAGAAAAGGGGAGGGTCACTTATGTATGCATATGGGTAGACAACATGCTCATAGGAATTACTATTCTGCACTTATACATTTCATAATCCTGCCTATAAGTTATTGTATCAATACATATAGAGACCATGCCTATAAGTTCTGCATTTATGCACATCATATAGGAATCCTACCTATAAATTCTGCACTCATACATCTCATGTAGAATTCCTGCCTATTAGTTCTGCATTTATGCATATCATATAGAAATCCTGCCCATATGTTGTTACATTACTATATTAGAAATCATGCCTATAAGTTGTTGCATCAATACATATAGGGATCCTGCCTATAAAAATTGCATATAGAAATCATGATTATAGGTTTTCTGCTCTTCTACATATACATCTATTGTTAGGCAAACAGTCTCTAGGTTAAAATAATAACAAGTTGCATCCTACATACCATGCCTATAGGATTCTTGCATCCCGATAATCGTTTTTAAATTAATAACGCTTAGAAATCATGCCTATAGGAGCAGCCGTTGGAATCTGATTCGGCTATTTCATCTATAAGTCTAAAATCAGTAGCAATGTTGTTTAATATCTGCAGAATTTAGTTGGCTCTAAAATCAATAACCCTTCTTTAAAAATCAGTATACTTCCACCTAGGCAAGCCAGTAGGTAATTGATTAACTGTGTCAGTCCTTGATAAAGTACAACCAGACAAGGCCTAATTCGGACTTCTCATCTGAGAAATATGTGATAAAGCAGCCTGTCCTAACACTAAATTTAATTCAGACTAAAACCAGTATCTGAAGTCATGCTAGACAATTTTCTTTTAGTGAGGAGGCCTGTTTGAGCCTTTAAACTGCTATGTGTTTCCCCTAACTGCTTTATGTGTTTTGTTTGTCGCATTAGAATTTTATCTTTTCAAACTCTGAAAAGCCCCAATGTTGATACCCAATTTTTCCCTACATATTTTTTATACTCAAAAAAATTCTCAAAATAGCATGTACATGCATATATAAGCATGCCCAAAAGTTTTGGTATTTTTCCTTTATTTTTTTTTATGATTTTTATTAAATCAATTTATTGTCTATTTTAATACTACAAAATTCAATAATTATTCCCAAACTAGCCTTTTTTGGTGAATAATTTATTTTTTATTCTCATATTTACACTAAGATATAATTAAGCTAATTTTTGCATATTTTTATACATTTGTTTGGTATTTTTTTAAAAGCTAAATTGCATATAATTGCAATTATGGCCTATTTTACAGTTAACAGCATTTTACAATTATAAAATCACTTTTGGTATTTTTACATTAATATTTATATGTTATTAATTAGTCCAGTACCTTTAATTTATTTTTTGCATCATTTTTTACTATTTTATAAAATGATAAAAGGGGAAAATTGGCTATTTAGCAAACAGCCCTTTATTATTTCAATTCTAGCCAAATTGGCCACACCCACTATCAGATTCAAATGGCCCATTATCCTAATTAAACTAACCCAGCCCTATCCCTAATATAACCCGGTCCAACCTTTTTTTTTATCTGAGCCGTTGATCAAATGAGATCAACGGCCCAGATCTAATTCCCTTAATTAAATTCAATTACCCCCCCCCCCCAGACCCCTCATTCTCTCTGAGACTGACTCTCTCTATATCGTCTCTTCCTCTCCCTTCCCTCTAGAACCTTCTGGTTCTCTCTTCTCCGATGATCTCCACTGGCTCCGGCCATCTCCGGCCACCTCCCTTCAACCCCAAGGCTCCGATGGGCCTCTCGTTGTCCTGTTCAACATCTCTAGGACCTTCAAGGTCTATGGACCTTGGTGATTCAGACCTAGGGTTCCTGGTTCTGCTAGCTGTGAGTTCTCCGGTGTTATTTCAGGCGAAATCACACCCTATATGTCACGATCTCTGAAGTGTTAACAGGTTCTCTCCACTTCTATTAGGGCTTTCCCCCCTTTTTATTTGAAACCCTAACCCTCTCCTGAATCTCCCAAAGCACTGTTATTTTCATGCTATATTCATATTTTTCTCTATGTTCTGCTTATTCTCGAGTTTCTTCTGAAAGATTCTCTACTTTGAACCATTTTTACTTTCTTTGAAAATTTAGGGTTTCTTGGATTTCTTTTATGCATATTTCGACCAATTTTCTTTATGATTAAAACCTTTTCCTTGTTTATTCTGACCGATTTCTATGCTCTTACTGTTCTTTAGTTTGACTCTGCTCAAAACCCTAATTTTTAAAAAATATTTCTTCGTTTGATTATGTGTGTTAGCATGCTTTTTTGCTTCGATTATATGTGTTAGCCTAATTTCCTTTGCCTTGTCTCTATGTGTTAGCATGTTTCTTCATTTGATTATGTGTGATAGCCTGATTTTCCTTACTTTGGGTCTATCTGCTAGCCTATTTACTAGATTCTTGTTAACGTCTCATGGTCACCATGCTTCGAATATGCCTTGTTGAATCCTAACCTATTTTCACTAACTCTGAGTGGTTGTGTTTGTTCATCTCTTATTCCCCTCTGTCTATATGGCTAATTTTGTCTGCTACTCTTGTTCATCCACCTCTATTTATATGTTAAGAATACAGAATCATGACCTCGCATGATTGATTCTGATTTTCCTTGATTGATTGGTAATTTTTTTTCCTTTCAAAACCCTAGCATTCTACTCGCCTATTTAAATTAATTGATTTTCGTTACCTTATTTGCTATAGTACTCTATTCTACCTAGCCTTTCTTTAACTGAAAATTTCCTGAATTTGGTCTTAATTGGCTACTATATGCAATACTGAACCTTGACACCTTCCTTATTTAATCCTACACTGATTTTTTTTCTACTTGCCTTATATGGTGCTGAATCTTTTCGTTTGATTTTGATTCCCTTAATTAACGGGAGTACTTCCCTGATTTTTTTTATTAGTTGATTCCGAGTTCTTAAATTAACATATTTCTATGATTCTTACCTTATTTTTTTACCACCTACTTTCAACTATAAATACCCTAAGTCTTTCAAAGAAAAGACACGACAGTCTTCTGAACACACACACCACAGAATACTCTCAATTCTGCATTCTCTTATGCTCTTTCTCTTGCTTTTGCTGTTCTCTGCTCTTGCTTATTATTAGCCGGCTGAAAGCCAAGGCTAATATAGTGTTACTAGTTTGTCTTTGCATCCTACTCTTGCCCTTTCACTGGTATGTCCTAATTAATCTTTAAGCCTCCAACCAATGTGTTTACTTTTGTTTCAGTTCATTATCTTTCTGATTTTCTTCTGCTTATGCTTCTCCTGTTCAATGTGTAATTGATGCTTTGCTTTAATACTTCACCATGTCTTCTCTACATGCTAAGTCTGTAACACGACATTGCCTATCCCTAACTTCTGTGAATCCTATTGCTGTACATTAGCATGCCTAAATTTACCTACTTNAACAGTGTTATTTTCATGCTATTTTCATATTTTTCTCTATGTTCTGCTTATTCTCGAGTTTCTTCTGAAAGATTCTCTACTTTAAACCATTTTTGCTTTCTTTGAAAATTAGGGTTTCTTGGATTTCTTTTACGCATATTTCGACCAATTTTCTTTATGATTAAAATCTTTTCCTTGTTTATTCTGACCGATTTCTATGCTCTTACTATTCTTTAGTTTGACTCTGCTAAAAACCCTAATTTCTAAAAAATGTTTCTTCGTTTGATTATGTGTGTTAGCATGGTTCTTTGCTTCGATTATATGTGTTAGCCTAATTTCCTTTGCCCTGTCTCTATGTGTTAGCATGTTTCTTCGTTTGATTATGTGTGATAGCCTGATTTTCCTTACTTTGGGTCTGTCTGCTAGCCTATTTACTTGATTCTTGTTAATGTCTCATGGTCACCATGCTTCGAATATGCCTTGTTGAATCCTAACCTATTTTCACTATCTCTGGATGGTTGTGTTTGTTCATCTCTTGTCCCTCTTATGTCTATATGGCTGATTTTGTTTGTTACTCTTATTCATTCACCTCTATTTATACGTTGAGAATGCAGAATCATGACTTCGCATGATTGATTCTGATTTTCTTTGATTGATTGGTAATTCAAAAACTTTCCTTCAAAACCCTAGCATTCTATTCGCCTGTTTAAATTAACTGATCTTTGTTACCTTATTTGCTATGGTACTCTATTCTACCTAGCCTTTCCTTAATTGTAATTTTCCTGAATTTGGTCTTAATTGGTTACTATATGCATACTGAACCCTGACTCATTCCTTATTTAACCCTGCCCTGATTTTTCTACTTGCCTTGTATGGTGCTGAATCTTTTCGTTTGATTTTGATTCCCTTAATTAATGGGAGTACTTTCTTGATTCTTCAATCAATTGATTCCGAGTTCTTAAATTGACATATTTCTGTGATTTTTTACCTTATTTTTACCACCTACTTTCAACTATAAATACCCTAAGTCTTTTACATAGCACACACGACAAGTCTTCCTTGCTTACACACACTGAATACTTTAAAATCTGCATTCTCTCTTGCTCTTTGTTCTGTTGCTATTCTCTGCTCCTGCTTATTATTAGCCGGCTGAAAGCCAAGGCTAATATAGTGTTACTACCTTGTCTTTGCATCCTGCTTTTGCTCTTTTACTGGTATGTCCTAATTAATTTTCAAGTCTCGCACCAATGTGTTTATTTTTGTTTCAGTTCATTATCCTTGTGATTTTCTTCTTCTTATGCTTCTCCTGCTCAATGTGTAATTGATTCTTTGCTCTAATACTTCACCATGTCTTCTGATTTACATGCTAAGTCTGACTTTTTCTATTCCTTGCTATGCCTATGTCCTGTTGTTATACATTAGCGTGCCTAAATTTTACTACTTCCAGGTTCCCCTGAATCCCTTGATTCTGTGTAGTCATGTTCATTAAACCCGTATCCCCTTCAGCATTGTGTGACCTATCTGTTCCCCTTTCCCCAGGATCCTTGTATGCAATCATGTACTGTTGAACTATGGTTCTGCTGTTTTCTTTTAAAACAAACCCCCTTATTTACGAAAACTCTTCTTCATGCACTTCACACTACTCTTAGAAAATAGGTTCTACCCCCTTCGTGTGAGCATTTCTTTGAGTACCTCTGAGTGCTCACTGAACTTTGACACACAAGGCTGGTATTCCACACTACACATGTCATGCATTTTCTTTTAAATGTCTAAGTGCTGGTATTGGCCAGGGACCCAATGGGGCCTAGGGAGCTTTGCCGCACCTAGACCATGGCAAAGGCTGTAAACTCGAAGGGGTTGAGGTTGGAAGATTGGGCCTGATCGAAGGCTCCCTATAGAATAACTTCTTATTTTTTTGTTCTTATTTACTGTAATTCAGATGATACTGGTTTGTAATAATTTCTAAACAAACGATTGGGGCTGAATAGTGAATATGAGGGAGGGTTATGCATGCTTAGTATAAATAATGGGTAGAAAACATGCTTATAGGATTTTATTTACTTATCTGCGCAATAGATAACCTGTATAGGCCATGCATCTCATTCATTAGAGATCCTGCTTTAGGTTGTTTACTTTCAGCCTGTCATTATGCTATCCTGTAATCACGATCAGTTAATAACTAGCAAAGAATTAACAACAAGCTAAATAATTTGACATTACTGCATTGGCATGTTAGAAACCATGATTTAGGCACTTCTATGTGCCTTAGATATCCTGCCCTTAGGACTTCTCACTCGTCCGAGTTGTAGTAGTTAATTCACGATTGTCTAATAACTTTGTTAAAATATGGCTAAGTGGTTTGAAACATTTTCTGCAAATACTTTATCACGCGTACCTTTATAAATCAGAATCGAAATATGTATGTTCATTATCTAAAATAATCATACAATGTACAACGACGCCTAGGAAAACTTTAGGCCCGATAATAACTGATTAATTGTGTTGCTATTAGCGCAAAACCAACCAACTTCTTTTAATTTCAAATTTGCCTTTCCTATTCTTGTTTTGATTTTCTGAAGCTCACTCAGCTTTCTTTCTTAAAACAAAACTCTGCTGAAAACAATTTTGAAATGATCCATCCATCTTACTCTTACTAAGTTCATGATTTCCATCACTGGATTCCCAACCTCTGCCCAGAGTCGTGCTATTACTGTTCTTACATCATTTTTTTTAAAACCAAGTTTAAACTGCTGCAAAAGTCCCTTTCTTTTGAGACCTTAATTATGCTTAAGTCATGCTACTTATGTGTTTTGTTTGAGGAGGTATACATGAGCCTTTACATGCTTCCCCCAACATGCAGTATGTGTTTTTTGTATGTCGCCTTAGATTTATCCTTTGAAACCAATCAGCCTAATATCCCACCTTGTAGGACTAGTAGTCCTAAGTGCCTCCAGGACTGATAGAATGGGACGGGTAATAGCATGCAATAAGTAAAACAAGAGGGGTGGGAAAGGGTAGATATGGATATGATGACCACGCGATAATACCACGTGTATAAACGGTTACCGGGTGTTGTGTGGAGTGATCCATATTATGTATAAACCTAGGACCCCTTCCCTTATTTTTACGTTTTATTTTCAAAATTTCAACTACTTTTTTGCAAAACTTCAACTTTTTTTTAAACTGCTTTTAACTTGCTACAACTATATGAAAATTTCCTCTTTTGTTCAAGATTTTAAAACTGCTTCCTCTATTAAAAAACTCAGTCTTTAACTTCTTTAATCTCTTGCAACCATTATGTGAAAACCCCCTTGTATTTGTAATTCTTGCTTGCCTACTTTTTGTTTGCATTTAAGTCACAATATAACATGGCCGGGAACCACACTAGTGGATCTTGAGGGGTGCATAACACCTTCCCCTCGAGATAATTTCTAGCCCTTACCCGAACTCTGGATTTCCAACTCAAAAACCTTTAAGTGTCCTAATGCACTTAATCATTAGGTGGCGACTCTTCAATTTCAATTCCAAAAAGACCCAAATCCCAAAAGGGAATAGAGTTGTCCTCCCAAATATCGTAAACCCGATTTCGCAAGAAAAAGGGGGCGTCGACACCCAATCTCCTTCCCTTTTAGGACTAGTAGTCCCAAATGCCTCCGAGACTGATAGGATTGGGACGGGTAATAGCATGCAATAAGTAACGATACTATTCCGCGTTTTAATACCTTAACGGGGTGGGAAGGGTAGATATGGACATGATGACCAGTGCGCTAATACCACGTGCAGCCCCTCTTCTGAGGAGTGATTGTCGGGTATTGCATTGATGTGATCCATATTATTTATAAACCTAGGACCCCCTTTCCCTTTACTTGTTTATGTTTATTTTCAAAATTGTTTAAACCATTTCCTCTAAATTTCTGCTTTCTTTATTTTTCTTCAAACTTTCAATTCACTTGCAACATTATGTGTCAATCCCCTTCTATTTGAAACCTCTATCTGCTTACTTGTTATTTAAAGTCACAATTGTAATATGGCCGGGAACCACACTAGTGGATCTTGGGGGGTGCCTAACACCTTCCCCTTGAGATAATTTCTAGCCCTTACCCGAACTCTGGTTTTCCAACTCAAACCCTTCTCTAGTGTCCTAATGCACTTTAATCATTAGGTGGCGACTCTTAAATTTAAACCCAAATTCCCAAAAAGGAACGAGTTGTCAAACTGTGGGAAGGAGCTCGAGAAGCTCATCTCGAAGCTGAAGGAGTCGGAGGCCTCCCCGCCCGAAAGGGGGAGGAGTTGAGCTGGCTTCGGGCGAGTTTAGAGGGAGTGTGCCAGGAAAGGGCTGGCCTTGCTGAGAACATAACATGACACCCATGGGCTCATCTTTTATTCTTATAATTTGATGCTTACCAACTTGTTTTGCCATTGTAGATTGGGCAAAAGGATGCCCTGGTGGGGCAACTCCAGGAAGAGGCTACAGCCAAGGATGCAGAGATCCTTAAACTGAAGGGGCAGAATGAGGCCGCGACCTCAGTGAGGGACCTTTTACGGGCGGAGTTGGCATCGACCTAGGATCTTCTTCGAAGTGCTCAGAAGGAGGCTACTGCACTATATGTGGCCAAGTCTGAGACCGAAGAAAATGCATCTTCATATATGAAAGATGATGCCACCGCAAATGAACGAGACAGAGAGATAACCGAGAAGGCCGAGCAGAAAGCGCTCTCGAGGAAGCAAGCGCCAAAGGCGCTGATCTCTCAGCTGAGATTGAGGAAGCCTGAACCTTGGAGGAAGAATCAGCATTTTCGGCCACTTCGGACGAGAGTTTCGGAATGACCCAGAGAGTAGTGAGGGTTAGGAATAGACCCATGTCGTCATCTCCTTTTTGTTTTTGTATATGAATTTCTCGGGGGGGAAGGCTTTGTAAAGACACCCCTTGTAAATATATTTTTGGAAATGTAAAAAGAAACTTCTGCTTCAAATATTCGATTTTTTTTATTCCAGCGTTCATGCAAAGTTAGCCTTTAAATTTTGATGTTAGATCTTTGGATCCCATACTTGGAGTAATCGGGACCCTGGAGATCGGGAACCATCTCGAGACTAGGTTAATAGTTCTTTTTAGAGTCCAAGCTTGTAGTAGCGGGATCCTTGAGACCTCGAGACCTTGATGGCTCTGGAGCGTTGTATAACAGTGTCATTTATGTGATATGGTTGCGAAGTGACCGGGGGGGGGGGGGAGGGGGTGTCCCAGCAATACACTTCCCTAATATGTGGAACTTACATGGTTACAATTAATTTGCCTTCTGAATAGGCGAACAGTCGCCGTTTGACCTATATATGTATTTGCTTTCCCCTTATTTGGGGATTCAGCTCTTCTTCCTTGCGCCAGTTTTCTTCAATTCAAAGCTTTCGCCCAAGTCTTCATCTTCCCTTTCTTGTTTTACCATAGTCATGGCTGCTACGCCCAAATCGGTTTGCCAAGGAGAGGAGAGTTCCACCTCTGCTTCGCGCTCGATTGGTGGTACACCGCCGGTGTCCGGTGGCTTAGCCTCAAGGTGCTTTGTCTCGATGAGGGATTTTACATTAGAGAGACCTCCCAATGTTCAGGGCCATCGAGAGCATGCGTCGAGGTTTATCTCCTCAATAGGGGAGGAACACCTCGAGTCAGTTAGAAAAGATTGCGGATGGGGAGAAAAGGTGGTACAGCAGGTAACTTCCCCGGAAGAGAGCATCGTGGCTCATGTCGAGGGGTTTTTGAACGTATACACATACCCCTTTACATTGGGCCCTCTCGATAGGGTCGTGCTCGAGTTTTGTAGAAGATATCAGGTTACCCTGGAACAGGTTCACCCATTTTTTTGGAGGATAGTGCTGATGATAAGGTACTTTGAAGATAAAGCCGGTCTCGAGTTCACCCTCAGCCATCTTATTAGATTGTACCGGCCCTTGCATAACCGGGGCCTAATTACCCTGCGATGTCGGTCCACCCGGCCCTTTGCTGCTAGTAATGAAGAGGATGGGGACCGAGGGTGGATGAGTTGATTCGTTCGAGTGCAGACTGTCGATACTATCCCCGCAAAGTTCTTGCCATTTCTTGAGAAATAGAATTTCACACGTAAGTGGTACACTTGTGTTATTACTATTTTTGTCCATGGTGGAGGTGGGCTCTGTAAAGATGTTTTCCTTTTTCTTTTATTCAGCAATCCCGTGGCTGCCATGCGAGGTTCCCGACCTAGCGGATTGGTCTCGGAAACTTGCAGCTTGCTCGACTTGCGATGAGCGTAAGTGGCGAGACCTGTCCAAGGGTAGATGGGAGGCAAAACATCACGGTACACGTTGTGTGGCTTGTTTTCCTAGAAAGGTACTTTCTTTTGTGTGTACTAACTTCGTTACCGCAGGCATTGGAGAATATTCCAAGATGAGACCATGCCCCCTCGGGGAGGAGGAAGGATCGTCGGCTTTGGGGCCGAGGGCTGATAGCAAACGGAAGGGGTCCTCGACGGACGAGGGTGTTCATTGCGAGGCAAGCCCTGCTCGGAGGCTCAAAGAAGATGTATCAGCTGAGCCTGCGACATCTGAGGCTTCTAGCCTTGGAAAAATGGTTCCTCCTTTGCCGCCGTCTCCCTTTCCCGTCGAAGGTACTTCGAGGGATAAAGATTTTCTGCCGCCTTCCTCTTCTCCCGCTGAAGGTGCTTCGAGGGAAATTCAAGGCCAGGGGCCGCCCAAATCGAGCGGGGTATCGAGCGACCGTATTCCCATCGGGAGTGGTTCTACTGGGGCCGATGAGACTAGGACAGTAAGTGCACGCTCAACCTTTGATGAGGATCAGCGGCTCTGTTCTGCGGTGAGTTTTGGTCGACTGTATTGGCTTTCCAGCTCTGCGCTTTCATTTTTTTATCGAGCTCTGTTTTCATAGGCTTTTGACAAGCTCAAGTCTGAGTTGCTCCACCGTGAAGCCAGGTTGCGAAAAGCCTTGGACGAGGAGAAATCCCTCAGGCTTCTTTGTGATAAAGTGCAAAGGAGTTGGTATACCTGCAGTACGAGGCGAGTCGAAGCCGGAACTACGAGAGCTACCTCGAAAGAAAAGTAACCTTTGTTTCGAGGGGATGCCCTTTTCCTCTCCTTTCCTCGAAGATTAACATTTTGATACTTCAGTTGTAGAAGAAGATGGAAAACCTGGAATGCCTTTGGGGTGACGTTGGTCAGGCCAAGCACGAGTGTACTGAGCTACAGGCTCAGGCAGATGCCCAAGTTGCGGCCAAGAAGAATGCTTTTCCCAAGGCTTCTGCCCTCGAGGTGAAACTCTGGAATGCTCGTAAAAATAGCTCAATCCAAATGAGCGTGATTGCAAGGCTCGAGTCTGAGCTTTTGAAGATGAAGGCCGAGGTCGTGGACGCCCGAGCTGAAGCTGAAGATATTCGAGTTAAGGCTGACAAGAAAGTGGCCGTCTATTTAAGAGATGCTGCCGATGCTCGGGCTGAGTTGAGAGGAGCTTCCGATCGAGAGAGCAGAAGCAATGAGTATGCCCGGTGCAAATCTCGAAGGGAAACTCTCAAAGAGATCCACGCTAGGGGCTTCGATCTCTTAGAAGAGATAACGTAGGCCAAGGCGGATGAATACGATGCCAAGTTCCTCGTATCCGATGCCGAAGATAATAGAGAAGAGGCCGATGGGGCCGCAGTCCCCAAGGGGAAAATAGACTAGGATTTTTTATTTTTGATTCTTTGTACGGCGTTCTTAGAGAACTTTGTAAATGGAGCTTTGTATATACGTATAAAAAGAAGCCTTTTGGTTTCTCTTTCATGCATTTACCTTTGTTCGTGTATGTCTTTCTTCGCTTTGAATTTTGACGTTTGTCAATGATTAGCCAGATGAAACTGGACTTCGAGGTAAAACCCTTAGGTTTACAAATTGGCCCTGAGGCTTAGTTAACTGTTTCGGGCTCAGTCTTCGAGTCAGATTTCGACTAGAGCTCATTGGCCCTTAAGTTTTTGAATTTTAGGCTGGCGTCTGGGCTCTTACGCGTTGGGTTGGTACGACCTCTAATTCAGGCTGGCGACAGTGGCTCTTACGTGTTGGGTCGGTACGACCTTTAATTTAAGCTGGCGATAGTGGCTCTTACGCATATGGTCGGCACGACTTCTAATTTAAGCTGGCGATAGTGGTTCTTACGCGTAGGGTCGGTACGACCTTTAGTATAGGCTTTAATTTTCCATCATTGAAGTTTTTTGTGTTCGTCCGACTCATTGACGGTTCGATAAGAACCTCGATTGCGAGCCGTTATGTGACAATGGACGAGCACCTCGGGAGGTTTCGCTCGATGGTTGAATTATTTTGAAGTTTTTATTGTTTGGAGCTGATGTGATCGAAGCTCTTTTGCTTATGCCAAGGGTAGCCTGGTTAATCGGTTCTTTTTGAAGTAATTTGAAGGCCTGTGATTTTATAGCGACGGTCGGTCATCCCCGAGTCGCGTTAGTTCGGAAGGTACAACCTTGTGACCGTAGTCATTGTATTTGGCGGTAGCCTTTTAGTCCCCGAGTGAAGTAGCTTCGGCGTCTATATCGAGTGCAAGCTTTTGCATAGCTTCGTTCAACCTCCTTTGATGTTCCATGGAGGGCTTGGCATCATCTTCAAGTATAATCTTGTGCATGCAGAAGGCGGGGCTTATTCCCCGAATATCAGCTAGAGTTTATCCAATTGCCTTTTTCCTTCTTTGGAGCACCTCTAGTGTGGCATCTACCTGCACGTTAGTAAGACAAGAAGAAAGAATAACAGGTAAAGTTGAACTAGGGCCCAAGAATTCATACCTGAGGTGTGGAGGCAAAGGCTTCAACTCCAAAACAGGAGGTTCCTCAATTGAGGGCTTTTCTGGCGGAGTCTTTCTGTTCTCAAGATCCAAAGAAAGCTTACGGGGCTCATAAGAATAAGAATCCATTCCGTGCAAAGCATTGACACACTCCACCCTACCTTCATCTTCATTCACATCAAGGTTCAACAATACCGCTTCTAAAGGATCTTCCACATTGATCATGGCACTAGTTTCATCAACTATCACCTCCGTGACAAGATCCACAAAACAGCACACTTTAGTACTATTCGGCTTCCTCATTGATTTGCACACATGAAAGACAACTTTTTTGTCACCCACCCAGAAGGTGAGGTCCCCTACTTCCACATCAACCAATGCCTTCCCAGTTGCTAGGAAAAGGCCTTCCCAATATTATAGGCACCTCATAGTCGACTTCGCAGTCGAGGATCACAAAATCAGCAAGCAAAATAAACTTGTCCACCCGGACAAGAACATCATCAATAATACCAAGCGGCCTCTTCATTGTTCTATCCGCCATTTGCAATCTCATTGAAGTAGCTTTTGGTTTACCAATACCCAAAGTTTTGAACACGGAGTAAGGCATCAAATTTATACTTGCTCCCAAATCACACAATGCCTTTGCTAAATTCGCCCTCCCAACGGTACATGGAATGGTGAAGGCGCCGGGATCTTCAAGCTTTGGAGCCATCGAGTGCACAATTGCACTTACTTGATGAGTCATTTGATGGTCTCAAAATCCATAGATCTCTTTTTAGTCACCAAGTCTTTCATAAACTTGGCGTAATCCGGCATTTGCTTAAGAGCTTCCACCAAAGGAACATTGATGGACGAGCTTTTCATCATAACAATAAACTTCTTAAATTGGTTTTCATTATTTTGCTTCGCAAGTCTTTGAGGGTAAGGTGGAGGACGCTTTGGCAAGGGAGCCTTAGCCTTGGTCACTACCATTTCCAGTATATCTATTACGTGTTCCTTAAACGGGTTCACGTCATTTTGAGTCTCCACCTCATTATCATGAATATCAATTCTCATCTCAGCATTGAGATTCTCTTAACTCACTTGCTCATCCACTATAGGAACATCATCATCTTGCACTTCAACCTCATCAATCACAACTTCCTTTTGCATGGAGGTATTCACTTCACCACCTCTACTGCTTCTTGTGATCACCGCTATTGCATGCCTGGTATTGTTCCCACCCTTCGGGTTTACTACCATATCACTAGGTAGAGCCCCCTTAGGGTGAGTATTCAAAGATTGCAAAATTTGGCCAAGTTGAACCTCTAAGTTTCGGATTGAAGTATTATGGGATGCCAACTGGGCATCAGAGTCGGCATTCTTTTTGATCATTTGTTCAAACATCATCTCGATCCTTCCCATCTCATTGTTTAACGAGCTAGGACCTTGGGACAGAAATGGAGGCGGGTTGTTTGGCTGTTGATACATCGGAGGCCTTTGAAAGCCTTGCCCCCGATTCCCTTGATTGCCATTATTCCAACCCCCTTTGTTGTTGTTTCCTCCCCAATTGCCATTGTTGCCACTACAGTTTCCCTAGTTGTTCTAATTTCCCCAATTCTGATTGTTGTTCCCCAGTTGCCATTTCTTTGTTGGTTTTGATTCCCCCAATTTCCTTGGGATCTCCACTGTTGTTGTTGCTTAGGAGCATTGCCCCTTTGTCCTTGGTAATTGTTCACGTACTAGATGTCTTCACTTTCCTCATCATACCCATCAACTTGGTACCACTACTACCCTGATCATATTGATCCGGATTTCCTTGACTTTGTTGACCTCTTTATCGCCTCTTGTTGACCAACATGTTTACACCTTCCGTAGCATTTACTTGTCTCGGCGCTTGAACTTGCTGCAATTGAGCTTTTGCCAACTGGTTCATTGTTGTAATTAACTCTACTATTGCCTGGCCATGGTCGTGGAACTCTTTGTGTAAGTGAATGACAGTGGGATCATCCTGTGGCACATTATCTCGACTCTGCCAAGCTGAGGAAGTATCTGCCATCTCATCCAATATCTCACACGCCTCAGCATAAGGTGTGTTCATAAAATTTCCCCTTGCTAGCTGGATCACTACACACTGATTGGTCATGTTAATGCCACGGTAGAATGATTGTTGGATCATCGCTTCGCTCATGTCATTGTTCGGACATTCTTTCACCATAGTCGAATACCTCTCCTATATCTCATGAAGTCATTTATTAGGTTCCTGTTTGAAGGCCAAGATCTCATCTCTCAATGTCGCCAAATGCCCCGGTGAGAAAAACTTAGCTATAAACTTGTCCGCCAACTTATCCCACGTAGTGATGGAATGGTTGGGAAGTCTTTCGAGCCAGTCCAAAGCTTTCCCTCTAAGTGAAAAAGGAAAAAATCTCAATCTCAATGCATCATCTGACACATTTGTCTGTTTGCTTCCCCAACAGGTATCCATAAAGCCCTTTAGATGTTTATATGCATTCTGATGGGGAGCGCTTGTGAAGTACCCTCGTTGCTCCAATAATGTCAATATCACATTTGTAATCTGGAAATTGCCCGCCCGGATCCGAGGTGGGACAATTGCACTAGCGTATCCTTCATTTGGCAGCATCCGAGGAGCAACTTGTGGAGGAGGCGGGGGAGGGTCTGGAATATTGTTATTAGCCTGGCGGCCTCTTCTTTGTCCTTGAGGTACTAGAGGCACCTCATCTCCAGCATTATCATCTACCTCCTCCCTCGGAATAACATTGCCAGTTGGATCATTGTGTGTGATGTTGTACCTGAATTGATTAACTCACAGAAATTAGTAAAACAGAAGGAAAGAAAAACAAGACACAAAACTAGTCAGATAGATAGCCAAAACCGTTTAGCTCCCCGGCAACGGCGCCAAAAAAGTGATCGGTTCCAACCCTATAACACCATAGTATGGCAAGAGTGGTCGATGCAGCTTTTACCCGAGGGGTCGGGATTGATTTCCACAGAGAGCTAAGATAGATTTTGAATTGGGTTTCTATCTAATCTAGCTAGGTGCGATGTTCTTAATTACACTTCCAATCATTCTTTGCTTTGGTTACTATTCTACTTTTAACACTAATGAAGAATACAAGTAAGCTAAGTACGATATTTTTGCAAGGGTTTTCTCTATTTGTAAAAGGGCACTAGGGAAGTTACTTACACCTAGGCGAGTATCTAACGGGATCTAAAACTTAGGGCAAACTTGATATATTTGGGATCATGATATAGCCATTGCACATAATTACTCACTCTATACCTCTCAATAGTTTGAGTGACTTTGCCCTAATTGGCTTTCTCAAGCCCAATTGGGTGTTCAAACAGTGCAAGCAAAATTGGCTCAATCCGGGTATTACTATCTCTAGGTTTAACCATTTAATTGGGGTTATCAATTTCTTAAATGCACCCCAGTTCCTTGTTAGCCTGAATTTCCTAGACTTAGTCTCTCTTTCTCAAGAAGAGCCAAAGTAAAAAAGGCACAAATCAGTGTTTGCAACCACCAATTTATTAAATAAAGCATGAATCAAGCAGAAATATCATTAACCCATACATATTTAAGCCCTAAAATTGAAGACCCATTAAATACCCATACTAGGGTTGAGCCACAACCCTAGCTAATGGGTTTAGCTACTCATAGTCAAAGAGGAAATCAAAGATTGAGATGAAATATAACCCATAAAAAGTAATTACAAGAGTAGAATGTAAGATTAATGGTTAACAAAGCTATAAAATTACTCAAAAAGCAAAAAGCTATTGTTCACGTGTTCCTCTAACCATAGATGCCCTAAAAATCTAAAAAAGAACTATTTATACACAGCTAAAATTTTCTAGACGAAATTGCCCCTACGGAGATTCCGCTGACAGCGGAAAATAGGTCAGCTCAGCGCTAGGTCTTTCGTGGCCGCGCGCAAAAGCAAAAGCGGACCGCGGTTCTTCTCTTCTGAGCTAAATTTGAACTTGAGTCCGCTGGGAGCGGAAAATCACCTGCCTCAGCGCTCCATCAACCGCGGCCGTGAAATATGTTCGCGGACCGCGCTTTTCGATTTGAGCTCCAATCTTTAGCTCTCTGATTCTTAATTCCGCTGAGGGCGAGAATCAAACGGCGGCCGCGTCAGATGATACCGTTGCCGCGCAATTTCACCGTGGGCAGCGGTGACTTGTAATGCTCAAGAACGACTCTCTGAACCTCAATCTGCTGAGAGCGTAATTAGGACCGCCTCAGCAGTAGATCCTTCGCGTGCGCTTCTGTTTCTTCGCTGTTAGCGCCTTTGATTCAAATTTGAACTTGTGCAGGTTTCAATCCTTTATGACCTGGTTATGGCTTTCTTGTCTCTTTTTTACCAAACACTACAAACAAGCACAATAAGTTAGCTTTCGGGATACTTATACAAATTTTTAATCCAAAACCTAAGCAAAAAGGAGCATGAAATAGCCTAGAATCCCTAGTTATCACCTGTGCGCAAAGGATCATTTGACTCATTTGCAGGTGACGTTCGATATCCTAAGAAAGTACAATATGAAGCTCAACCCCCAAAAATGCGCTTTTGGAGTCGGCTCAAGCAAGTTCTTGGGCTTCATGGTGTTGAACAGGGGTATCGAGATCAACCCCGATAAACTAATAGTCATCCAGGAAATCACCGTAGTGAACAATGTAAAAGCCGTACAACAGCTGACCGGACGGATAGCTGCTCTAGGCTGATTTATCTCGAGGTCATCAGATCGGAGCCATCACTTCTTTTCCCTACTCAAGAAGAAGAACAACTTCGCACGGACTCCGGAGTGACAACAAGCCTTGGAAGAATTAAAATGGTATCTCTCGAGCCCACCCCTGCTCCATACTCCGAAGGAGGATTAAACACTCTACTAGTATTTAGCCGTGTCCGATGTGGCGTTAAGTGGCGTGTTGGTTCGAGAAGAGCAAGGTAAGCAATTTCCTGTCTATTATGTGAGTCGGACCCTAGGAGATACTGAAGCCAGGTACCCACATTTGGAAAAGTTAGATCTTGCATTAATAAGCGCATCTAGGAAATTAAAACCATATTTTCAATGCCATCGTATATGTGCATTGACTACGTACCCACTTCGAAGTGTATTGCATAAGCCCGAATTATCGGGCAGATGGGACAAATGGGCCATCGACTTGGAGGGTATGATATCAAATATCAGCCTCGAACGACTATCAAGTCTCAAATTTTGGCAGACTTCGTGGACGATTTCGCACCTACCCTCGTACCCAAAGTAGAAAAGGAACTCTTACTAAAAATAGGTACATCATCGGGGGTATGGACCCTCTTCACAGACGATGCCTCGAATCTGAAAGGATCCGGGCTCGGCATCATTTTAAAACCGCCCACGGGCAGTGTCATTAGGCAATCTATCAAAACTTCTAAATTGACTAACAATGAGGCTAAGTATGAGGCCATGATTGTAGTTCTCGAACTAGTCAAGGGACATGGAGCAGAGGTCATCGAGGCAAAGTGTGACTCCCTTTTGGTAGTAAATCAAGTAAACGAGAGCTTCGAGGTTTGAGACGATCGAATGCAGAAGTACTTAGACAAACTTCAAGTGACATTACACCGCTTCAAGAAATGGACACTGGACCATATACCTCGAGAACAGAATAGCGAGGCGGATGCACTTGCAAATTTGGGGTCATCGGTTGAAGAAAATGATATCGTCCCGGGGGCTATCATCCAACTATCGAGGTCGATGGTCAAAGAAGGCCATGCAAAAATTAATTCAACAAGTTTAACATGGGATTAGAGGAATAAGTACATCGACTACTTGAAGCATGGGAAGCTCCCCACAGACTCAAAAGAGTCGAGATCACTTCGAGCCATAGCAGCTCGATTCTCACTCGATGAAAATGGAACGTTGTATAGAAGAACCTTCGATGGACCACTGGCAGTGCACTTGGGACCCGAGGACACTGATTATGTATTACAAGAAATCCACGAGGGCACTTAAAGGAACTATTTTTGTGCCGACTCTTTGGTTCGCAAGGTGATCAGAGCGGGGTATTATTGGGATGGCATGGAAAAGGATACCAAGGAGTTCGTTTGAAAATGTGATAAATACCAAAGATTTGCGCCGATGATCCATCAACCCGGTAAACAACCCCATTCGGTCCTGTCCCCGTGTCCATTCACGAAATGGGGAATGGACATTGTTGCCCCCCTACCAACGGCGCCAGGTAAAGCTGAATTTATTTTGTCTATGACTGACTACTTCTCAAAATGGGTAAAAGCGCAGGCCTTTTAGAAGATAAGAGAAAAAAAAGTCATCGACTTCATATGGGACTACATCATATGTCGGTTCGGGATACCTGCCGAAATAGCATGTGACAATGGGAAACAATTCATCAGCAGCAAAGTAACAAAATTCCTCGAGGACCATAAAATAAAAAGAATTCTATCAGCGCTTACCACCCAAGTTCAAATGGTCAGGCCGAGTCCACAAACAAAACCATCATTCGGAACTTAACGAAAAGCTTAGATGACACAAAGGGGAAATGTAGAGAAGTATTGCCCGAGGTGCTATAGGCATATCGAACGACATCAAAGTCGAGCACGGGGGAGACCCTATTTTCTTTGGTATACGGGTCCGAAGCATTTATCCTAGTCAAAGTCGGGGAACCTAGTGTCAGGTTTCAGCATGCAACCGAGGACTCAAATCACGAAGCTAAGAACACTTCTTTCAAACTACTAGATGAAAAACGTGAGGCTGCATTAACTCGAATGGCCGCGCAAAAACAAAGGATCGAAAGGTATTACAACAGAAGAACGAACCTTTGATATTTCGGAGTCGGGGACTTAGTCCTAAGGAAAGTCACTCTCTACACTCGAGACCTAAATAAAGGAAAACTAGGCCCCAATTGGGAAGGACCGTACCGTGTCCTCGGAGTCGTAGGGAAAGGATCCAACAAACATAGCCCAATGGAAGGTGAGCAATTACCAAACAATTGGAATGTATCGTTGCTCCAACGGTATTACTGCTGAGGTATGACCTTCTCCCCTTTTCCATTTGTATTTAAAACTAACTCCTTGCAGATGTTCGATTGGAAATATCGAGGCACCTTTCAGCTCGAACACCTTGGGTTTTTAAGCATGCGTTGCACTCTTTTTCCCTTAGATCATGTTTTATCCCAAATGGGTTTTACCGGCAAGATTTTTAACGAGGCAACACCTATATGCTACCTAAGGAATATTCAACAAGTATTCAAGGCTTCTTTTCAATCAACCGCGAATACTAGGGGACATCACCCTCGGAAGACGCATTCTCGAAGAAAGAAATTCATGCCAAGGAGGGCCTCGATAGGGGAATGTTGTAATGGGCCAAACGGTCAAATGAACTGTGTCCATGTAGAATAGTCGAGCCCCCAACGGCAAAACATGTACACATGTATCAATTATTTGAAGAAGCATTCTTATTATATCAAAACACTTTGTGCCTCAAAGAAGTCTACTATTTTCACATTTAACAGATCAAGGGCCAAAACCTCTAATGCACCCAAATACTCAGGGACTGTCATCAACAATCGACACATCGAGTCATCGAACACTCTAACTTATAAGACCTCAAAGAGGCATACTCGAACTTATAAGACCTCAAAGAGGCACACTCGAACTAATAAGACCTCAAAGAGGCACACTCGAGCTCACAAGACCTCAAAGAGGCATCCCCTCGATATTAAGGCCAAGGCCATTACACTCGGGGACTAAAGGCTAGGACCATATAAAAGACTACGGTCATATGAAAAGGCTACAACCGAAATAATGCGGCTCGAAGACGTCCGACTTCCACCATAAAACTAAAAGGCCTTTATATACTTCGAAAAAACCGGTTAAATTAGGCTACCCTAGGCAAAAGCAAATTATAAGTGTCACACCTCTTTTTTACCACCCGACAGAGGATATAAGGGAGTTTTTCCAATTTAAGTGACATTATTCAAAATGGGATTATTTATTCAGAGTCGCCACTTGGAATAGTTATTGGTGTCCCAAGTCACCGGTTTATTTTAAAATCCCAAGTCGAGGAAATTTTATTTTTATTTAAAAATCGACGAACCAGAAATTCTAGATAAGGAATTCTGTTAACCCGGGAGAAGGTGTTAGGCATTCCCGCGTTCCGTGGTTCTAGCATGGTCGCTTAAACTATTAAAATTGGCCTATTATCCGATTTATCACATGTTTTAGCCTATGGTGCATTTTAGCTTTTATAACCGCTTTTAGGAAGATTCAACGTTATTTAAAACACGTCTTAGACCACGCTACATGAAATGCACCCGCGGTTCGCGACATGTTCTATTTAACATTGTTGTGAATTGGGTCACATGAAATGTACACCCAAAATTAAAATTACAACTACGTCAACGGGAACTGTACCCGTAGCCATGAATGAATTAATTAAAGAAACGCGCCTAAAGCAACTACGACGGTTCAAATTAATAACAACATTTGTGAGGGCCATGGAGAATTTAATTGATGGCACATC
Source organism: Nicotiana attenuata (assembly GCF_001879085.1). Lineage (NCBI taxonomy): Eukaryota > Viridiplantae > Streptophyta > Magnoliopsida > Solanales > Solanaceae > Nicotiana > Nicotiana attenuata. The sequence continues at coordinate 83,573 of NW_017670861.1, forward strand.
TCAATTTTTAAAGGTTTGAATTAACTACATGAGGCCCATGGGTTATTTAATGAAAATGGCACACCTCACATTTTCTATAAAAGTTAACTAGTTTTGTGAGGGCCATGGACTTAGGGATTTTATTTGGCATGGCACGCGTCAATTTATTTCAAAAGGTTTTATTATTTGAAATTGTTATAATCGGGTTACATAAAATGAACCTCCTAATTTCGGAATTAGGTATCATGACTATGTCACGGGAACCGTACCCATAGCTGTGATAGATTATTAATCGCGCCTAAAGCATACTACGATTCATTTTAATGTTTTCCCTTTTTAGGATTATTTGTGAAGATTCAAGCTATAGGCGTTAATGTGGGAAGCATGATGGGTAACTGATTCACTTTCCTTATCATTACTAAAGTCGATGATTTTAACAAAAAGGTAATTGACACAACTGAATTTTACAGCAGTATTGTTAGGGCCTAGACGGACAACCCAAGTGTGTTTAACAAATGAGTCATGAAAAACAATGGACTCAAATTGGGCTTACTTATGGAGCCTGGGCCTGGCGAGTTTGCCTTGAATGGCCCATTATTACCCTAGTATTACATAATCAGCCACGCCTGTACTCAGCTACAGTAGGCTAAAATATTGCAATAATGTTAACTATCAAACTAAGACAATTTAACTACACAAACATACAATAATCAAACTTGGTATCAACATTTTCCAAAAATGTAAAAAGCCGAAATTCACGTTCCAAACTAATGATGTTTGGTTGGAAATCTCAGATTGTACCAAATAGCCATTCCATCAATCAATAAATTCTATTAAATCCTGTTACACACACAGCCACTTTGGACATGGCAATGATAGCCACTTTACAGTAATAGCCAATTTTAGCCTTCATTTTTTAACCAATTAATCAACTCACATGATAAAACTTACAATGACAGATATATATGATGAATCTAAGAACCATAGCAAACTTAGAACATGATGATTTCAGAATTTAACAAAAACTTAACAACAGAATCATGTACTGCCTTTAACCATAGAGATCAGTTCTAAAACAAAACTCATTTTTAGTAAACAGATCTACAGAAGGTTTTAAGGGTTAAATCATATAGAGCAAACATTCAATTTATATGCAAAGTAAAATAAGTAGTAAACTTGTTCATGTCACAACAAATGACTCTAAAAATGGTCAGTATTGTATTGTAAAACCAAAGAATAAATACAGAAATGAGAAGTGTACCTATTCGCTTATAGATGAACTGGAATTAGCCAAATAGAGGCTAAACAAACAACTAACGAGTGAGCTCAACAGGATCAGCACAAGGAAACAGAAGAACAACCTCAAGTCTTAGTTAATCCAGCATAGTGACAGAAACAATTTTTTTTGATAGCTCTATGCAACTGAAAATCGAATTTCGATTATCCTTTGAAGTTCGAATGTGATGCAAACAGTAGAAAGCTAAGCGACGAGCTTGAAAGGAAAATCAAATACTGAAATCTAAGCCTTAACAACAAGCGTGACAGACTCGAATCAACCCCGGCTCAATCAAAGTTCGAACAACACTCAGCTTCAACATGTCGAACAGAAATCCAAACAAGTAACGAGATTTTTTTTAAAAGATTTTTTCTGATTTTTGAGAAGAAGCCAAAAGAAAAACAAAGAAGAAGGCAACACTGAATATGTATTTCTTGTATCTTTTTGCAAAAAACTTTAAATGAAAAAGAGGATGACAAAATCAAAAATCAAAAGGGAACCAAAACCAGATCCTAGTTTCTTTTTTTTCTTTAAGAAAGACCTCAGAAATTTGTTCTAGGATTTTACCCGAAAATTCTCTGAAAACCAAAAATCTGCCCGAAAAATCCCCTTCAAAAGGGAATATCCTCACCTTATATAACCTTTTCAAAATTCTCGAACCTTCTGCCCCTAATCCAAAAATCCTCACGTTTTTGAACGATTTTTGGGACAAATGGATGGCATGGATCGATTTACATCCATCCACGGCTCCCATTTATCCAGCAAATCATCCCTATAGTACAGAAATTGTGCGATTTGGAGAGAATATTCGTTCCTCTCTGACAAAAGACCGTTAGAATAAAATGACATGGAGGAGAAGGGTCCCATTTGAGTGAACTCGCCTGAGTTCCAGGCGGGTTGAGGGTTGAGTCGAGGGTTGAAGAAGATGAACAGTAATGGGGCGCCGTTTCTGTGTTTATTAGGTTTAGGGTTTGAAATGGGGAAATGTTTTAAGAAGGTTTATATATTAAAGGCACCGGGCGGGTCAAATGACGAGTCAGGTCCATTTTCTCGGACTGGGGCGGTAGAGTATTTGGGCAGGGAATTAATTTTGTATATGGGGGAATTTTGGGCCGAAATGGGTGTTAAAGATGGCCCAATTTCAAAAATGATCCTCTTTTCCAATTGTTTTTTTTATTTCTAATTTTTCCTTTTCTTTCCCTTTTTTTAATTAAAAATCCTAAATTATCTAAAATATGAAATTAAACTAGTTAACTAATTATAAAAATTATAAACATCACTTAATTCTAAATTAAAAAAGAAAATAAATAAAAAAAATTAAAAGACAAAAAATGTAAAAATGAGCTATTTTTGTGATTTTAAAATTTTTATAAAACAAATTACTTACAAAAAATGTAAAAATGAGCTATTTTTGTGATTTTAAAATTTTTATAAAACAAATTACTGATTAATTCTAAAAATGTAAAAACAAAATCCTAAATGCAGTGCAAGATATTTTGGTATTTTTCATGATTTAAATAAAAATTAAACATGCACAGAAAAATGCAAATAATGAAGAAAATTCTACAAAAATTCCTAAAATGGCAAATAATCAACAGAAAACCTATTTTCTTGGGATTTTATAGTAGTATTTCATATAGGGCAAAAATCACATGCTCACAGCTGCCCCTCTTTGCTCGAAGACACGAAGAGTTTTCGGGCAAAGATAAAATGAGCAATTACGAGGGATTTCTGCCAAGTTGAAACTCCGTGAGAAGCATCTTTTGAGAAAGCCTGACCGAACCTTGCTTCAGAGGTTGCCTACATATCCTTGGCTATAAAGGAATCATGTCAGTGCAGTTCTGAAAGTTTTGGTGGTTGGGACTACCGGAAACTGCGATTTCACTGCTGTTGCTGCTGTTTCTGCTCGCTGAGCTCCTTATTACACCAAAGTGAAAGATAAAAAGCTAGACTAGCTAAGCCTATCAACTACGAGTTACAAGATTCCTATCTATAAACCTCCTAAGCTTGATCTTGAGTCTTGGCTTATTCTTCCCGCAGACTCTGATCTGAATCTTGTTGCTCGTTAGCTACAACCACTGGTTCACTTTGCTTCAGCTTTTGGATCGGAGCGGGACATGCGAAGCTTGTGACTTCAATCAAATTTTGAGTAGTCCGCATCTTTTCTCCGCTTCTGTACCTTGAGTTCAACTTCTTTTCTTGTTTCTTCTATTATTTTATTTGGGTTGAGACTTCTTCTTTTGGTCATCTCAAACCTTGTGCCTCACGGTAAAAACCAGTTTAGGCACCAAAGCAAACAAACGAACGAAATTTTCTGCCCCAGTTTTCACTAGGAAAATTTCGTGAGTTATTATAACAAAATCTAATCTATTTCTTTATTGAAAGCAATAAAATCAACATTGTGTATCCTTGGGAGAAAGAGATTCGGGAGTGGAACCTTATATCTATACTAAAAAATCAACCAGGGAGTGGAGACCCTGTGTTTGGAAAAGCGACTAGGGAGTGGAGACCCTATGTCTAAAATAAAACTCAACTAGGGAGTGGAGACACTATGTTGGAAAGGCGACTAGGGAGTGGAGATCCTATGTCTAAAAATAAACTCAACTAGGGAGTGGAGACAATATGTTGGAAAGGCGACTAGGGAGTGGAGACTAAAATAAACTCAACTAGGGCGTGGAGTCCCTATGTTGGAAAAGGCGACTAGGGAGTGGAGATGCTATATCTAAAATAAATTCAACTAGGGAGTGGAGACCCTATGTTGGAAAAGGCGACTAGGGAGTGGAGACCCTATGTCTAAAATAAACTCTACTAGGGGTTGGAGACCCTATGTTGGAAAGGCGACTAGGGAGTGGAGACCCTATGTCTAAAAATAAACTCAACTAGGGAGTGGAGACCCTATGTTGGAAAGGCTACTAAAGAGTGGAGACCCTATGTCTAAAATAAACTCAACTAAGGAGTGGAGACCCTATGTTGGAAAGGTGACTAGGGAGTGGAGACCCTATGTCTAAAAATAAACTCAACTAGGGAGTGGAGACCCTATGTTGGAAAGGCGGCTAAGGAGTGGAGACCCTATGTCTAAAATAAAATCAACTAGGGAGTGGAGACCCTATGTTGGAAAGGCGACTAGGGAGTGGAGACCCCTATGTCTAAAAATAAAATCAACTAGGGAGTGGAGACCCTATGTTGGCAAAGGCGAATAGGGCGTGGAGACCCCTATATCTATACTAAAATCAACTAGGGAGTGGTGACCCTATATTTGGAAAAAGTGACTAGGGAGTGGAGACCCTATGTCTGAAATAAAATCAACTAGGGAGTGGAGTCCCTATGTTGGAAAAGCAGACTAGGGAGTGGAGACCCTATGCCTAAAAATAAACTCAACTAGGAAGTGGAGACCCTATGTTGGAAAGGCGACTAGGGAATGGAGACCCTATGTCTAAAATAAAACTCAACTAGGGATTGGAGACCCTGTGTTGAAAAGGCGACTAGGGAGTGGAGACCCTATGTCTAAAAAAAATCTCAACTAGGGAGTGGAGACCCTCTGTTGGAAAGGCGACTAGGGAGTGGAGACCCTATGTCTAAAATAAAACTCAACTAGGGATTGGAGACTCTATGTTGGAAAGACGACTAGGGAGTGGAGACCCTATGTCTAAAAATAAACTTCAACTAGGGAGTGGAGACCCTATGTTGGAAAAGCGACTAGGGAGTGGAGACCATATGTCTAAAAATAAACTCAACTAGGGAGTGGAGACCCTATGTTGGAAAGGCGACTAGGGAGTGGAGACCCTATGTCTAAAATAAACTCAACTAGGGAGTGGAGACCCTATGTCTAAAATAAACTCAACAAGGGAGTAGGGACCCTATGTTGGAAAGGCGACTAGGGAGTGGAGACCCTATGATGGAAAAACGACTAGGGAGTGGAGACCCTATGTCTAAAAATAAACTCAACTAGGGAGTGGAGACCCTATGTTGGAAAGGCGACTAGGGAGTGGAGACCCTATGTCTAAAATAAACTCAACTAGGGAGTGGAGACCCTATGTCTAAAAATAAACTCAACTAGGGAGTGGAGACCCTATGTTGGAAAGGCGACTAGGGAGTGGAGACCCTATGTCTAAAAATAAACTCAACTAGGGAGTGGAGACCCTATGTCTAAAAATAAACTCAACTAGGGAGTGGAGACCCTATGTTGGAAAGGCGACTAGGGAGTGGAGACCCTATGTTGGAAAAGCGACTAGGGAGTGGAGACCCTATGTCAAAAATAAACTCAACTAGGGAGTGGAGACCCTATGTCTAAAAATAAACTCAACTAGGGAGTGGAGACCCTATGTTGGAAAGGCGACTAGGGAGTGGAGACCCTATGTCTATAAAAAAAATCAACTAGGGAGTGGAGACCCTATGTTGGAAAGGCGACTAGGGAGTGGAGACCCTATGTCTAAAATAAACTCAACTAGGGAGTGGAGACCCTATGTTGGAAAGGCGACTAGGGAGTGGAGACCCTATGTCTAAAATAAAATCAACTAGGGAGTGGAGACCCTATGTTGGAAAAGCGACTAGGGAGTAGAGACCCTATGTCTAAAATGAACTCAACTAGGGAGTGGAGACCCTATGTTGGAACACTACAAGAAAAACTGGAATTAGCTACGAACGTCGTCGCTAATCTGTCGCTAAAATGCTCGTAGCTAACACAAATTCTTGATAATTCATTGCTAATCCGTCGCTAAATGAGATTAGCGACGGATTTTTATATTTAGCTACAGAATTTTTTCGTCGCTAAATCCTTGTTTTTAGTAATGGAAAGGTGACTAGGGAGTGGAGACCCTATGTCTAAAATAAACTCAACTAGGGAGTGGAGACCCTATGTTGGAATGGCGACTAGGGAATGGAGACCCTATGTCTAAAAATTAATTCAACTAGGGAATGGAGACCCTATCTCTAAAATAAACTCAACTAGGGAGTGGAGACCCTATGCTGGAAAGGCGACTAGGGAGTGGAGACCCTATGTCTAAAAATAAACTCAACTAGGGAGTGGAGACCCTATGTTGGAGAGGCGACTAGGGAGTGGAAACCCTATGTTGGAAAGGCGACTAGGGAGTGGAGACCCTATGTCTAAAATAAACTCAACAAGGGAGTAGGGACCCTATGTTGGAAAGGCGACTAGGGAGTGGAGACCCTATGATGGAAAAACGACTAGGGAGTGGAGACCCTATGTCAAAAATAAACTCAACTAGGGAGTGGAGACCCTATGTTGGAAAGGCGACTAGGGGAGTGGAGACCCTATGTCTAAAATAAACTTAACTAGGGAGTGGAGACCCTATGCTGGAAAGGCGACTAGGGAGTGGAGACCCTATGTCTAAAAATAAAATCAACTAGGGATTGGAGACCCTATGTTGGAAAGGAGACTAGGGAGTGGAGACCCTATGTCTAAAAATAAACTCAACTAGGGAGTGGAGACCCTATGTTGGAAAGGCGACTAGGGAGTGGAGCCCCTATGTCTAACAATAAACTCAACTAGGGGGTGGAGACCCTATGTTGGAAAGGCGACTAGGGAGTGGAGACCCTATGTCTAAAAATAAACTCATCTAGGGAGTGGAGACCCTATATTAGAAAAGGCAACTAGGGAGTGGAGACCCTATGTCTAAAATAAAATCAACTAGGGAGTGGAGACCCTATGTTGGAAAAGAGACTACGAAGTGGAGACCCTATGTCTAAAAATAAACTCAACTAGGGAGTGGAGACCCTATGTCTAAAAATAAACTCAACTAGGGAGTGGAGACCCTATGTTGGAAAAGGCGACTAGGGAGTGGAGACCCTATGTCTAAAAATAAACTCAACCAGGGAGTGGAGACCCTATGTTAGAAAAGGCAACTAGGGAGTTGAGACCCTACGTCTAAAAATAAACTCAAGTAGGGAGTGGAGACCCTATGTTGGAAAGGCGACTAGGGAGTGGAGACCCTTTATCTAAAATAAAATCAACTAGGGAGTGGAGACCCTATGTTGGAAAAGCGACTAGGGAGTGGAGACCCTATGTCTAAAAATAAAATAATCTAGGTAGTGGAAACCCTATGTTAGAAAAGCGACTATGGAGTGGAGACCCTATGTCTAAAATAATTTCAACTAGGGAGTGGAGACTCTATGTTAGAAAGGCAACTAGGGAGTGGAGACCCTATGTCTAAAATAAAATTAACTAGGGAGTGGAGACCCTATGTTGGAAAGGCGACTAGGGAGTGGAGACCCTATGTCTAAAAATAAAATCAACTAGGGAGTGGAGACCCTATGTTGGAAAAGAGACTACGAAGTGGAGACCCTATGTCTTAAAATAAACTCAACTAGGGAGTGGAGACTCTATGTCTAAAAATAACTCAACTAGGGAGTGGAGACCCTATGTTGGAAATGCGACTAGGGAATGGAAACCCTATGTCTGAAAAAAAACTCAACTAGGGAGTGGAGACCCTATGTTAGAAAGGCGACTAGGGAGTGGAGACTCTATATCTAAGAATAAACTCAACTAGGGAGTGGAGACCCTATGTTGGAAAGGCGACTAGGGATTGGAGACCCTATGTCTAAAAATAAACTTCAACTAGGGAGTGGAGACCCTACGTTGGAAAGGCGACTAGGGATTGGAGACCCTATGTCTAAAAATAAACTTCAACTAGGGAGTGGAGACCCTACGTTGGAAAGGCAACTTGGGAGTGGAGACCCTATGTCTAAAAATAAACTTCAACTAGGGAGTGGAGACCCTATCTTGGAAAAGCGACTAGGGAGTGGAGACACTATGTCTAAAAATAAACTCAACTAGGGAGTGGAGACCCTATGTTAGAAAGGCGACTAGGGAGTGGAGACCCTATGTCTAAAATAAAACTCAACTAGGGAGTGGAGACCATATGTTGGAAAGGCGACTATGGAGTGGAGACCCTATGTCTAAAATAAAACTCAACTAGGGATTGGAGACCCTATGTCTGAAAGGCGACAAGGGAGTGGAGACCCTGTGTCTAAAAAAAATCAACTAGGGATTGGAGACCCTATGTTGGAAAAGCGTAACTAGAGATTGGGGACCCTAGGCTACAATTTTTTTAAATTTTCTTTTTATATCTTTTTTTTTCATTTTGTTTCTTCTTTTTGTTTTATTTCATGGAATGAGTAAATGCGAGAAAGAACTTTTTTGGGGGGTGGGGGTGGGGACTTCCCTCTTATGGATTGTTGCTGCGAAGCTGTTTCTAGCCCTTACGCATTTTCTTTTCGGTTGCACCTGCTTCTTGCAAGGTTGCTTTGGATTGCACCTGTTTCTTGTTTTCAAACAAAGAAAAATTGTTAGTTTGAAACGGTGGTTGGTTTTATGGCCTTGATTATTTTTGATCACTTGATCTCGGCCCAACTCTTCTAATGAGAACCTCTGTTGCTTGCTGGCTTTCGGGAGATCGTTCTCTCTTCTAAAACCGAGGACCTTAACTTGCTAAAATTTCACATGACGGTTCACCTGTGTGGGACTTTTGGCTTTTTCATCTTATTTCGCCTTTATGGGCATTTGATTTTGGATTTCTTTCCCTTTCCAATAAATTTTAACCTGGAGCATCGGCCATCATGGCCAGTCGAGATCAACTTGATGCACCTGCCGAGGCTGAGTGCTTTTCTTTGGATTTGGCTTTTGTTAACCAGAAACCTGTAAAACCAATCTTTCCACCTTTTCTTTGAATTAGGTTCAGAGAAGAATTAAACCGAAAGGGATTCAAAGAACAGTAAACAAAGGACAGGAAAATGAGTTTAAAGAGAAGTGTCCCTTCTGGGGGAGGAAAGAAGGACTTATCTGAGGGGTATGCAGACTTCAATAGACATGACATGCTTCTTGGACAATTTCTCGATCTACGCAACTGTCCAATCTCTTGTAAACCGTGAAACCTCGCCGGGACTCTTTCAGTGCCAATTGGTGTAAATAATTCCTTCTTGTCGATCAACGACGCCCTTTTCGGGTTTTTGCCATTTGACCTCTCTCATTTCTCTTCTCACTATCGCCTTATAGTGCTCTTTGCGAGTTTTCACTAACAAGACTCTCTCATTTTCAGTTTCTCTGCTTACCATCGCCTTACAGTGCCCGTGTGGGTTTTTCACCAATAAGACTCTCTCATTTTATTTCTCTCAATTTGATTGTCTCGGATCCAAGTAGCCATATCCTCCAATATTGATTGTCTGGATTGAATTACAACTTTGGAATCTTTCAGGCGAACCGTCGCCGACCCGTTATAACATCTGCCCCATTTTCACTTTCGGGGGAATTTGGATTTTTGTTTTGGTGTGACTGAACCCCAGAGAGAGGCTGCCTACGTATCCTTTCGGAATCAAGTCGAACGTAGTTCAGGAAACTTTGTTTTTGATTTTCTTTTGTTTTTCTTTTGCTTTGTTTTCTCTTTCTTTTTTCCTTTCCTTTTTCCTCTTGTTTTCATTTTCTTTTTTCTTTCATTTCAATTTCTTTGTCTTTTCTTCCTTTTTTTGTATCTTTCTTTTTCTTCTCCTTTTTCATCACTTTTTTTTTCATTTTTCAATAACACTTTCAGGTTCCAAAGAGGGTAATCAAAGAAAAGTAACCGGCTCAAAGGGTTTGCAAAGGGTTGATAGTGTTTGGATAGTGAGAAAGAAAGCCTTCTTCATCCCAATCGGAGTACCTTTTGACTACATTTGCATTGACAATTGTTTGAGGGACACTTTCTTCGATGTGTCCCAAGCACAACGCACTCTTTTGGCAGTACTCTTGTTTCAATGTACGGATCTTTTCAATCTGGAACCAATTTTCCTCTAGCTGTTCCAACTCTTTATTTTATTTCCGTAAACTTATCTTCATTGCAATCTAATTCTTGATTCATTATTTTGAAGTCTGACAACGTTTTAGGATCTGGGCATGAAGTCCGCAAGCATGTCATGTTATTGACATCTGCATTTAACAGAACTAAAAAGAGAATAAGGAAAACGACCAGATTAAGAAAAGAGACATTCCTGGACAATGAAATATTAATTTCATTTGATTTTTTGATTTTTTGATTTTTTTTTTCAATTTTTTGAAGATAGAAGGGTTTACATCGGAAAGTAAGACAATAAAGTAAAACATCCGGATCACACCCTGAGATAATCCGGACGCAGAAAGGATAGCAAGACTGGCTACCGAGACTCCCGTCTGATGGGGAACTTTCATGCTTGGCGACCATTTTTTGGCTTTTCTTTTGTCTCAGCAATGGCTGCAATGGCCTTCAATGCCGGATCAAATTCCTCATCTTCACAAATCATTCCGACAATTGGCCCGCTGTTGTGTGCAGGCAACAGATTTTTCATCACATCAAGAGCTTCTTCATCCTGAAAAACAATTCTTTCAGCTTCAATCAAACGTTCAACTACCCTTTTGAGGATCCAACAGTCCTCTGTACTGTGTCCCACTGCTCCAGAGTGGTATTCACATCTAGCATCAGCTCGGTGCGAGGGGGACTCGGGGTTCGGCCGGTTCGGGGCCACTGGCTGCAATAGATCTAGCCTTATTAGCTTTTGGAACAAGCTTGAATACGATTCACTAATAGGGGTGAACTGATTCTTTCTGAAAGGCTCTCTTGGGCGAACATGCCATCGCAAATGCGATATCTGCACCTGTGCAACTTATAACTTAGACGAAATTTATTCATTTTTCAAACTTTCTCAACACCTATACTCTCTTGGGTGATTTTCCAAAGACAAGTTCTTCTCCAAATCGTTATTAAGTCATTTCTAACTCATTTTCTTCAATCTATAATATCTTTTTACATGATTTCAACTCAAAATCAAGGGTTTTTCATGGGAAATTGGGTGATTTTGGGTTGAACTTAGGATTTTCAAAATTTGGGGATTTGGACCCCGATTTGAGGTTCGATTTCAAAACAAATTATATATTTGAGTTCGTGGGTGAATGGGTAATCGGGTTTTGGTTCGAACCTCGAGTTTTGACCAAGCGGGCCCGGGGGCGATTTTTGACTTTTTGGGGAAATTGATAGAAAACCTATAATTTGGCATTGGGATTGATTTCTTTAGCATTTATTGATGTTGTTAAATTAATTTGGGTTAGATATAAGTAAATTTGAGGCGAATTCTAAAGGGAAAGCGGTGTTTGATGCTTGAGTTGGCCGTGGAAGTTCGAGGTAAGTGTTTGGTCTAACCTTAGCTTGAGGGAATAGGTGTTGTGCCTTATTTGCTATGTGTTAGTGTAGTGTATGACATATAGGTATAGTGACGAGTATCTATACGTTGGTGTGAAGAATGCCCGTGGGTCTAAAATTGTGATCGTTGCGTTTCTTAATAAGTACTATGTATGCCTAAATTGTTGATTATCCATGTTGAGTAAAATTTATGATCTTCTTCTTGGTATTTGTTTATTGTTGAGCATTGGCTCTAGTTGAGGTGAAATTGTGAAGTTAATTATTGGTACAAGTTTGGTTATAGCTGATTCCCTTGCCTGGACGTATTTAATTCTTATTGTTAATTCCCTTGCCGGGACGTAATTATGCTTATTGTTGATTCCCTTGCCGGGATATTGTTGTGCTATTTTTTAGGTGAGAAAAGAGTGATAAAGCACGAAGGGTGATGTCGTGCACATTTACATTCATACGTATGCATATGGTGAGGAAAGAGTGATAAAGCACGAAGGGTGATGCCGTGCACATTTCATTACTTGATTGCATTGGTGAGGATTAGGAGTAAAAGCACGAAGGGTGATGCCGTGCACTTATTTCCTGTTTGTTATGATTTCTTGTTGTTTTCGGTTCAAATGCCTTAATTGGCTTGTTCCACTATTACTTTCATTCTTTATGTTGGTATTTCCTCCATATCATGTTACCCCTCCCCGTTATTTTTGAATTACTTCTGTTACTGTTTTTCTGCTAGATACTGTGTAACTGCAGGTTAATTATTTGTTGTGTCCTAGCCTCGTCACTACTTTGCTAAGGTTAGGCTCGACATTTACCAGCACATGGGGTCGGTTGGGTTGATACTACACTCTGCACTCTTTTGTGCATATTCCGGTACTGGAGCATACGGACCTTAGCTAAGGGTTGCTGCCTTCAGTCCATCAGAGACCTGAGGTAGTCCTGCAGGCGTCCACAGGCCTTGGCGTCCCCTTCCTATTTAGTTTTTATCTGCTCTTTTCTATTTCTGAGACAGACATGTATTTATTTTGTTCAGACCCTGTTTGTAGTATTTTTAGATAGTCTGTGAGATTTTGACACCAGTTCTGGGTGGTTTATATTTATAGATTCGTATTGGTATTAGCTAAATTGTTAAATTTTGTTCTTCCACTTTATTATTTTCGATGTTTATAAATGTTAACTTGCGCTTCTTAAGAGGTTAAAAGTAAAAAGGGTAAATTAAACGAAATAGTTGGATTGCCTAACTTTCACTAGTAAGTGCCATCACGACTCCCGAGGGTGGAAAATCTGGGTCGTGACAGATTCGGATTGTGGTTCCGGGAGTTGGAATAGGTTCTTTATGTAATTTTTCACTTATGTGCAATAGCGAGGTCATTCTGAGTTGATCTAACATAGTTTGGCATGAGTTTTGGAAGTTGAAAGTTCAAAAGTTCATTAAGTTTAATTTGAGGAGCGATTCAGGTTGTGATGTTGTTATGTGTGATTTGAGGCCTCGAGTAGGTCCATCTTATGTTTTGGGACTTGTTGGTATGTTGGGACGGGGTCCCCAGGGGATCACGTGAGTTTCGGACGGGTTTCGGACCATTTTTGAACACTGTCTTACTACTCAGCCATTTTTACTCAGTTTTGAGACTTAAATGATATTTTAAATGATGTTTTGGGCTGAGAAACACTGTTTTACTATTGCCCGTGGGGCTTGTGAGGATTTTTGACTGAGTAAGGCCGAGGGCCTATGTTGTGAGGACACACTGATACTAATTTGAGGCCGAGGGCCTGAGATATGTACGCCACGAGGTGGCTTGATTTATATGAGGCCGAGGGCCTAGATTTGATGCCACGAGATGGCTTGTTATTGCGCTTGGGCCGTAAGGGGGCCCTCCGAAGGTCTGCACACCCCCAGTGAGCGCGGGTACCCATTATGATGTGAGATATAGCCCGAGGGGCTGGTATTGTTCTATGTGATTGCCCGAGGGGCTGATATTTTTCCATGTGATTGCCCGAGGGGCTGGTACTGTTCTGAGATATTGCCCGAGGGGCAGATTTGTTGATATTGTGCCCGAGGGGCGAACCTTATGTGCTTATCTTTCTTATTTGCCTGTCATTTACTTGCTTAATTGTGTATTTGTGCCCGAGGGACGAATTTATGTGCTTATCTGCACTAGTTGTTCTGCATTCATTTTGCACAGCTGTTGAAAAAGTCATTTTCAAAGAAGCTTAAACTGAGCTAAGATGTTCTGAGGGATTTTACAGCTACATTGCTTTCTTACTGGTTCTTGAACTGCTTCTATACAACATGTTGATGCACTTTTCGTGATTTCTTACCATTCGGACTTTTGTTATGATTATTACTCACTGAGTTGGAGTACTCAGTTTACTCCCTGCACCATGTGTGCAGATTCAGGTACTTCAACACCCGGTAGCGGGCATTGGCTGAGCTGGGGCAGAGTCACCGGAGTTTAGCAAGGTAGCTGCCGGCGTTCGCAGCACTGCTTTTCTCCCTCTTTATTCCATTAGTCTGTACTTAGTACATTTCAGACTTCGTCAGTTGTATTTAGACCTTAGTAGATGCTCATGACTAGAGACACCCCGGTTTGGGCTGTGTTTGGGTTGTACTTCCGCATTTTATTGACATTATCCGCTACTTAATATTATTAATTCATGTTTTATATTGCTTTATGTTGTTTAACTGTTTAAAAAGCTAAATTGGGTTTAGTTGGCTGGCTTTGTCTTCACGAGAGGCGCCATCACGATCGGGTTCGGGAAATAGGGTCGTGACAAGTTGGTATCAGAGCCTAGGTTACATAGGTCTCACGAGTCATGAGCAGGTTTAGTAGAGTCTCGCGGATCGGTACGGAGACGTCTGTATTTATCCTCGAGAGGCTGCAGAACCTTTAGGAAAACTTCACATTCTTGAATTTTTATCGTTCGTCTTTGATTCAGCTTGAAATGTAACTCTTTGAATTCCTTCCACGCATTCTTATGCGCGCATGAGCGCTCAGTATCAGATGTGCATCGATGGATTGTGATTCCCTGATCAAGGGGCGAGATGTGATCTCTGTGTGTTCATGTTGGGCCAGTCTAGAAAGACTTGAGGCCTGATTGTTACCTATAGCTTGAGCCCTGAGCGGTTGATTGCGTGAGTACGTGTTTTCTGGATCTATATGTGTTGTTGTGCCCCTATTAAGGGAAGTAATAACTGGTTAGTACGTGATGAGGGTGATATGACTGCGAAATGTATTCGTATGATTTGGAAGCAACGAGAAGGGTCTGCTGGAGGATAGAAGAACTATTAGGTGCTTGAATTTCCATCTTGATTCGAGGTGTAGCCCCGAGTTATGGCGTGTGAAGAATCTTTTCATGTTTGCTAGTTGGGAGTGAAGCAAATTTCATGTTACGGTATGAGTTAAGACTCAGGAAGACTAAGTGACTGTGTAATGGTTATGACGGTGGAAGGTATACATAAATGTTAGTTTAAGGCGAAGCATGTGGGTTATCTCCTGCGAAGTGTTCTGGAGTTGTGCAATCCTTATGTTGTCTGTTAGAAGATCCCATTTACAAGTGAAATATATGTGTTGAAATTTAATTTGGGTCGCTTTAGAGAGTGGGTTTAATTATTACGAGTGTACATGCGAGATTTGCAGAAGATATGAAGTACCAGATGGTCCGTGTTCCACGAGCTTAGGAAGGATTGAGTTAATCTCACTATGGTATTATGGCAGCAATAAAGTACATCCGTTATGAGTTATGGTGTGTGTGTTTTGATATATGGCTTCGAGCCAAGTGGGGGAGTTTGCTATTGATTAGCTGATTGCACCGTTATGTGCTATGTTGGTTCCAGTTTGAGGCGTGCTGGTGAATCAGTTATGGTTTGCGGAGATTGAGCCAGAGGATGGCTCGAGTAAAGGAAATTTTTTGACTAAGGAAAGGTTATATCATGCTTCATAGGTTTTTGAGAATCATGGAATGTCTTAAGTTTTTATTGATAAAGAATGCTCGGTGCATAGGAAAGAAAGTGGCTTGGTTGCATCAAGGTAAGGTTATATGCTGCAGTGTCAGAAGTGCTAATGAGGTGCAGGTTGTTCGGTTCTTTTGATTGGACTAATTGCAGTTTGGGTAGAGTGGATGACTCTAGAGAATGGTTCTAATGTGTTCAAAATTTTACATGCAATAATTTGAGACTTTCAAGTTGTACTTGTGGCTAGAAAGTGAGGTTTTGCATTTAGAAAGTGTCAAGACTTGAGTCATTTCTATATCAATTATGGGATTCTATACATCAGTATTAGGAAAGTAATGTCTTTAGATTCGCAGGAAGTCTTTTCAGGGGAGGTATTTTGAATGTGGTGCTTTTGGGAACAATTGAAAGAGAATTCAGCGGGTTGTGAGCTTTAGACGGTGTGGTATTATGCTTGGGTCTCGTGTGGTGAGTCTAGGTTGGGGAATTCTGATGTTATAGCAAGAAGGAGTATCAAGTTGAAGGAAAATCAGAAGGGAGCTCGGATTGATGGGATAGCTTGGTAGTACGCCAGATCGGTATGGTAAGGATATGATTAGTTCTTTGGGTGTTTACGAGGTAATGAGTTTCTACAGGTATTTCGCGGCAATGCTCTTAGATTTTGATGGATGGCGTAGCTTGGTCGAGTCCGAAAGATTCAGTCCTTGCAGGTCTGGTTTGTGCAAGGGGAACTCGGAGAGTTCTTGATGGTTTCTACCTCGGTTGGAGAGGTATATTTTTATGGGCATGAGGAGCATGGGATGTGTAGTGATTTTTCTTCTAGGTGGGATCAATGGGAAGTTCTTGACTAGTTGAGTATGTAGATGTTTGTGGCTCGAAAGGGAGATGAAGTTCTCATGTTATTCTAGGATGGTATGGTATATGCGGTATGTTGTGGAGGATTAAGGTTTGTGTGTGTAAGGTTACGGTTCAGTTCTGAACGGAAGGGCATAAAATTCTTAGGAAGCACGGGCAGTTCCAGATAATTAAAGAAAAGGGCTTCAGATGATTAGGGGAATGATCTTCAGATTATTAAGGAAATGGTGTTTCTATTGGGGTGATTTGACGAGGGTATATGTTTCAGAAAAAGGCAATGTGATTAAGTTGATGGTACTTCGGTAGTATTACGACACTTTCTTGTTAGATAGACTGCTGATATCCGAGTTTTCTTGGAGGCACAGAAGAATGTTAGAGCATCTCTCGTGGGATGATTGGGTATTACAGATGTGGTATGTATTCGGACGGCAGAATTAGGATCAGGTATGGTGATTCGTGTGCTATATGGAGTTGGAGACTGGGAGTTCTCATATTCAGGCTATGTTGTGGTTGCGGGTCGTGTGTATCGGCACTGTGTAGTGACTATCGGAGTTTGGAGACCCGAGTGGATCTTTTGTTGCTTGGTATGTTAGATTTTGGATGTGATATTGGGTATAGACTGGTTGTCGCAGTGTTGTGTCATTCTAAACTATTGTGCTAAGGCGACACTATTAGCTACGCCGGGAATGCCACAGATCGAGTGGCATCGACGAATTATTTTCTTGGTAGAGTGGTTTCATACTTCGAAGACCCAGCGGAGAGCTGGGAAGGATTGTCTTCCTTATTTGGGCTCTCGTGATGGATGTTACTGCAGAGGCTCCTCATATTGATTCAGTTCCGGTGGTGAGGGACTTTCCGGATGTGTTTCTTGTGGCCGGGCATGTCGCCAGGAAAGGTTGTTGATTTCGGTATTAATTTGATTCCGTGCACCGTATCATATGGCACCGGCAGCATTAAAGGAGTTGAAGGAGCAGCTTCAGGGTTTTCTTGATAAGGGATCCGTTGGCAGGCCAATGTGGATGTGTGTTCTAACTTGAGTCGACTTGGTTGGCTCCGAGTTGTATTGCTGAGGGATGTGTGATCCGATTGTTATTGAGCCTATTAGTGTTCTGAGGAGATCTATGAGTTACCTTTCTGTGTTGCGAGGCGTTATGATTTGTTGGTTATAGGCACATATGGTGCGGTTCTATTGGGGTTTGATAGTGGAAGTCGAGCGGGAAGAGTAATTGGGTGTTGCTCGGTGAATGGCGTATCGGTTATATCCTTTCGGGTTTGTGTGGTGTGTATCATTTGCTTCGCCATGGGTATGACAATTTGCTTTGGTTCCAGACATCAAATTGCACGTGGTTGTCGGTTTCGAGCATGGTGAGCTTGAGGTACAGCTCTTTCAATTGAGTCATTTTTTCATGATTTGAGTATGTCCGAACTGTTGCTTATTGGTGCGCGTATTGGCAAGTTGTGGCTTTAGTCTGTATTGAGGTGTCATGTCACCAGAGTAGTTGGGTTGGATTAGATGAGATCGTTGGGATCTTTAATGAATACAACGGATTCGTTTTCAGCAGGTTGGAAGGATAATATCGAGGTTCGGCTCGAAAATTCGCTATGGTCCTTGCCAAGGGAGAAGTGACTTCATGAATGGTCGATCAGAGGAATGGTTATGGTTTATTGCGTGTTTCATTTAACATTGGCAGTATATGAAAGTGTTGGGATGAAACTTTAGTTGATGAGAGGTTTTCTATCGGTATTCGGTTGTTGTGTGCAGCTGCTGTGATTAGGAATTATCGCTGCAAGCGTTTGAGTTATGTGGTGTCTCATGTAGTTGCACCTGAGGTTGCAGATATGGTTTGTTACAGCTTGTTCGGACTTATTCACAGTATAAATGTGTTATTCTGATCGTATTGCTGATTTCAGAAGTGGAAATGTGGTTCTATGGTTTATGGGCTAGATTGGATTGTGGAATTTCAGTTACAATGTGTTATCGGACCTATACGAGATAGGGTGACGTGGGATCACCCCCGGGTATATGCATGGTAAGGCTATTCTGCGATTGGTTGGCTCTTGGAACAACTCTGGGCACGTTCGAGGACGAACGTATGTTTATGTGGGGGAGGATGTAATGACCCGACTGGTCGTTTTGAGCTTTCGCACTTTGCTCGCCAGTTCTCGGGCATGACCTGCCCCATATGATGTATTGAGACTTATGTAAATTGTTGGTTTTGACTTCAGGGTAATCGGAATGAATTTGGAAGAACAGTTCTCAGTTTGAAGCTAGAAATTTGAAATGTTTGACCAAGATTTGACTTGTTTGCATATGATCCCGGATCGGAATTTTTATGATTTAGTTAGCTTCAGGAGGTGATTTATGACTTAGGAGTGTGATCGGAATAAGTTTTGGAGGTTTGGAGTAGCTTTAGGCTTGAAATGGCGAAGTTGATATTTTGGCGATTTTCGGTTGATAGGCGAGATTTGGATATAGAGGTCGAAATGAAATTCCGAAAGCTGCAGTAGTTTTGTTGTGTCATTTGGGATGTGTGTGCAAAATTTCAAGTCATTCGGACGTGGTTTGGTTGGGTTTTTTATCAAAAGCGGAATTCGGAAGTTTTTAGAAACTTAGGCTTGAATCCGAGGTGTTTTGGTTGATTTGATGTTGTTTGAAGTGTTTTGATGATTGGAACAAGTTTGAATAAGGTATTAGGATATGTTGGTGCCTTTGGTTGAGGTCCCGGGGGCCTCGGGTGAGTTTCGGGTGGTTAAACGGATCAATTTTGGACCTTGGACTTGGCAGTTTTGCTGGTTTTGTGTTGCAGACGATTTGTTCTTCGCGTTTGCGGTCGGGGGCTCATGTTCGCGAAGGGTGTTTTCTGAGACGGCTAATTTTTGCCTTCGCATTTGCAATGTTGTGACGCTTGATTCTCCATGTTCGCAAGGCCTCTGTCGCGATTGCATAGAGTAAGTGGGAGTAGTTAGGTTGGAGGACCTTTCTTCATCGCGTTCGCGAGTCTTGGGACGCGTTCGCATAGCTTTGTATCCAGTATGTATCGCGTTCGCGAGGTTGTTGTCGCGAACGCATAGGGCATTTTTGATGGCTGCTGTTTTTGTTCATCGCGAATGCGATGGTTATCCCGCGTTGGCGAAGAAGGTTTTTTTATGCCAGGGCAGAATGTTTAAATAGCCATTGTCCGCGATTTTGAAGCTATCTTCCACCATTTTTGGGCTATTTTGGAGCTCTTTGAGAGGATTTGGAGAGGGATTCAAGATATAACACCTGGAGGTAAGATTTGTAAACTCAATACTCGATCCTATGTTGATTCTTAATTGTTTAAGCATGAAATATGTGGAAATTAAAGCCTAAAATTTGGGAAATTAGGGCTTGACTCTGGAGAGTGTAAATTGCGAATTTGAAGGGGCAATTGATGCTCGATTTTGATGTTCTTGGTATGTATAGACTCGTGAGTGAATGACGATTTTATTGATGTAATTTTTATCGGATTCGGAGACGTGGGCCCGGGGGCCGGATTTGAGCAATTTCGGGATTTTTGATGCAAATTGGATATTTTTGAGTGGGCTTTGTTCCCTTAGCATATTTTAATGGTTATGTACTGATTGTGGCTAGATTTGGAGCATCCGGAGGTCGATTCGTGCGGGCAAAGGCATCGCGGGCTAGAGTTTGGACCGGATCGAGGTGAGTAATGATTGTAAATGATGTTTTGAGGGTTTGAAACCCCGGATTGCACATCGTAGTGCTATATTAAGGTGAGGCACACGCTTGATGAGGAGCGTGGGGATGTGCACTATTGGGGAATGTGACTTGGTCCGTCCCGATTGATGATTTTACCGCGTATTTGACTGAAATCTATTTGTTATCATCATTATTTGGGCTAAATGCCATATTTGGGCTTTGTGCTAACTATTTGGACCCCTCGGGGAGTTTTATTGATATTTCCTCACTGTTTTGACTTACTACTTGAACTCGGTCATGTTATTTTCCACTGTTTTACTACTCAGCCATTTTTACTCAGTTTTGAGACTTAAATGATATTTTAAATGATGTTTTGGGCTGAGAAACACTGTTTTACTATTGCCCGAGGGGCTTGTGAGGATTGTTGATTGAGTAAGGCCGAGGGCCTATGTTGTGAGGACACACTGATACTGATTTGAGGCAGAGGGCCTGAGATAGCTTGATTGATATGAGGCCGAGGGCCTAGATTTGATGCCACGAGATGGCTTGTTATTGCTCTTAGGCCGTAAGGGGCCCATCAAGGAGTCTGCACACCCCCAGTGAGCGCGGGTACCCATTGTGATGTGAGATATAGCCCGAGGGGCTGGCATTGTTCTATGTGATTGCCCGAGAGGCTGATATTGTTCCATGTGTTTGCCCGAGGGGCTGGTACTGTTCTGAGATATTGCCCGTGGGGCGGATTTGTTGACATTGTGCCCGAGGGGCGAACCTTATGTGCTTATCTTTCTTATTTGCCTGTCATTTACTTGCTTAATTATGTATTTGTGCCCGAGGGGCGGATTTCTGTGCTTATCTGCACTAGTTGTTCTACATTCATTTTGCACAAATGTTGAAAAAGTCATTTTTAAAGAAGTTTAAACTGAGCTAAGATGTTTAAGGGATTTTACAGCTACATTGCTTTCTTACTAGTTTTTGAACTGCTTCTATACAGCATGTTGATGCACTTTTCGTGATTTCTTACCATTCAGACTTTAGTTATGATTATTACTCACTAAGTTGGAGTACTCAGTTTACTCCCTACACCTTGTGTGCAGATTCGGGGACTTCAGCACCCGGTAGCGAGCATTGGCTGAGCTGGGGCAGAGTCACCGGAGTTTAGCAAGGTAGCTGCCGGCGTTTGCAACACTGCTTTTCTCCCTTTTTATTCCATTAGTCTCTACTTAGTACATTTCAGACTTCGTCAGTTGTATTTAGACCTTAGTAGATGCTCATGACTAGTGACACCCCGGTTTGGGCTGTATTTGGGTTGTACTTCCGTATTTTATTGACATTATCCGCTACATAATATTATTAAATCATGTTTTATATTGCTTTATGTTGTTTAAATGTTTAAAAAGCTAAATTGGGTTTAGTTGGCTGGCCTTGTCTTCACGAGAGGTGCCATCACGACCGGGTTCGGGAAATAGGGTCGTGACACAATCTTATAGAGGAGTACCACCACACGGGTCGGGGTAAGTTTTCTCTACTCGGTTTGATTATATTCCATGATTCCATCTTCGATTTTGGTATTTCATTGTTGATTTCAAAAGCGGAATTGGGTTTTTTTCTAAACATTCCTAAAGTAAATAATTGGGTTTCGATTATCGATTTAGAGTCGAATTTGAGTGAAATTTGTATGGTTGTACTCGTAATTGAATGGGTTGTTAACAATTGTGAGTTTTGTCGGCTTCCGAGATGCGGTCTCGGGTTGACTTATTTGTTGACCTTGACTATTTTATTAACGATTCGACCTTTATCATTTGGGTTTGCTTCCTTTGGATTTATTTCATAATTTTGAGTTGCTTTTGGCTGGTTTTCAAGTCGTTCGGAGCTCGATTCATGCAGGATGGAATTTTTAGAGTATTATTTGGCTTGCTCGGCATTCGAATTAGCTTGCTTGAGGTAAGTATCTTACCTAAACTTTATTGACGCGCTAGTTTCTTGAGTTATGTGATAGCTACTTGATATGGGTACACACATGTGTGAGGGTTGAGCCATTGTGCAAGCACCGAGGTATTTATACATGCTCGAGGTAGTGCTTAAGCTATGACGTGCCTTGAATTGATTGTTAAGCCTTAAGTTGTGATGTTTCTCATAGTTGTAACTCTATTGTGAGCTATTTGATCCATGTGTTGAGGTTAAATAGCGGCTAATCTCGGCATTGAACTTGGCATTTGCTATTTCATGATGAAATTGCCGATTTGAGCTCTGATAGCATAGTTTGCACATGGATATACTTCAGCATGTCACTTATACCAATCAAGGAGCATGAAATTTGATATTCATGGATCATATACATGTGTTATTATGTATTTGATTCTATGTGATATGATTTGGACTGGATGCATGTGACCACATCATGCGGATTGTATTGTTATGTACGTGACCACGCGAGGTGGATTATGTTGTTATGCGTGTGACCATGCCGGGCAGATTTTGTTGTTATGCCTATGGCATTGCTGAGCGGATTGTATTGTTATGCCTGTGACCACGCCGGGTGGATTGTGTTATTATGCATGTGCCCATGCCGGGCGGATTGTTTTGTTACGTCTGTGACCACACTGGGCGGATTATGATATAGCCTATGACCACGCCAGCCAGATCTGCGATATTGATCCTATGACCACGCAGGGCAGATTATGATATTGAGCCTGTGACCACACCAGGTAGATTAAGATATTGAGCCTATGACCACACCGGGCTGATAGCACGTTGAATTAGCCATGCATGCGTGTGGATATGGATCCATCCTCCTAGGTCACTCTCTCATGTGCCTTCTTGATGGTGTACACATAGATTGTGAGAAAATGATGAGTTTCTAGTTGATATGAGCTTTAGGAGAGCTGGTTATTGGTTTGGTTCTGTTATTTAGATTCTGATATGGCCCTGAGAGCCTGATGTGACTTCCATTTGGATCGGGTTGTGCACCACAACGGATTGATATTTGGATATTACATTTCATATTTACTTGCAAATTTCCTTGGTTGTTTATCTGACTTATTTGCATTTGATCCTTATGTACTGGATTGTTGATGAGCAGATACATTGAGAGAGATTGTGAGCACCAAGGTGGTTATATCCGTGATTTCATGTTTTAATCATATTTCTTTTCTATACTTGTTGGAATTATGAACTCAATAGGTGAAAGCGAATATCATTTAAATTCTTTCTTCTATTACCTCACTTAGGTTAGTTATGATACTTATTGAGTACCTGGGGTCGGTTGTACTCATATTACACTTTTGCACCTTGTGTGTAGATTTGGAGCTGATGCTGCTGTGTATGGTATGAGCTGGCATAAAAGATGCACCTATCTTCCGGATGTGGCTACCACTTGTCCTTTGTAGTCTTAGATTTTAAATTCTGTTTATGTATATTTCAAACAAATATTGTATTTATTTCTTTCCAACTTTGTAAATCTAAGTCTTAGTGGCTCATGACTTGTACTACCAATCCTTGGGTTATTATATAAAAGTTTAGTTAATTCATCATTTAATTCCTAGTAATTTCGTTCTGATTGTGTTTGCTTTTAATTGGCTTACCTAGCGGGTTGGGTTACGTGACATCACGGCTAGATGGATTTTAGGTCATAATAAGTTGCTGTTAGAGCTATAGGTTCATAGGTTCTACGAGTCATGAGCAAGTGTCTACTAGAGTCTTGTAGAACGGTATGATGACGTTCATACCTATCCTCAAGAGGCTACAGGGCATCTAGGATAAACTTCCCATATTCCTTGCCAATCGTGCGGCATTGATTCATCGTAAATCACTTATTTTTGAATTCTTTCAACTAACTTTGATGGTATGTTCAGCGCCCGGTACAGTTTGTGATTCCATGGATGAGGTGCGATATGTGTTTTTAATATTTTGGTGATAGGTCAGTCTGGAGGACTTGAGGCCAGGTTTAGACCGCAGCTTGGGCTCGGTAGTTTCAGTGGTGTAAATATGTGTTTTTTGAGTTATATGTCCGGTAGTGTCCCGAGGAGTAGGAATTATGGATCAGTGAGTGAATGGATGGCCATATGATGAGCATGATGTGACTGCTGGATGTGTTCAGATGGCTTGGATGTGATGAGAAGAGTTTTCTTGGGAAGTAAAAAGGACTATTGGGTGCTCGATTGCTGTCTTGATGTGTTGTACGATTGAGCTATGAGTGCGTTGGCAGATCTTTCAGATGTATAATTTTGTAACGAAGTAGATTCTTATGTATTTTTTACGAGTTTAGAGGCGGGAGGATTTAGCGATGGCATAATGGTTGTGACCATGAAAGGGTATACAGAAATGCCATTTTGAGGCTAAGCAGGTGGGTTATCTCCTACGGTGTATTTTGAGGTTGTGTGATCCTTATGGTGTTATGTGAAGAATTTTCTTTCTATCCATAGGTTATATGGGTTGGAATTCATGTTGGGACCATTTGAGGATGTTGGCTTGACTATCACGAGGATGGGTATTGTGGGATATCAGATGTGGTGTTCTATGGCTTTGAGCCAAGTGGGGGAGTCTGCTATCGACGATCTGATTGCATGGTTATGTGTTATACTAGTTTCGGTCTGAGGCATATTTGTGGTAAAGTTATGACATGAAGAGGTTGATTTCGAGGATGACTTGAGCAAGGAAATTTCTTGATGCATAATGTATTGCACTTCATAGATATATGGAAATCTTTGAATGATTTGGGTTACTATTCGTGACTGATATAATGTGATAAAAAAGAGGGGGTCACTCGGTTGCGTTAAGGTGGGGTTACTTCTTTTAGTGTTGGTGTGCTAATGGGGTACAAGTGTTTCGGCTCATTTGGGCGGTACATTTGAGAGTAAAGCAGAGTGGATGACTCTTGGGAGGGTTCTAATGAGTTCATCATTCATATGTGGTAATAAAGAACTTCTCCGGATTTGTGTATTGCTAAGGTCTGAAATTTGCATTAGTTTACTCTGTGACTTGTGGTATCTCTATATCATTAGTGATTCGACACTTCAGTATCAGAGAGGTTAAAGAAACAAATTGAGATTTGCAGAAGGTCTCTTCAGAGTGGGCATTTCGATTGCGGTACTATTGGGTCCTTAAGCGGAAATGCAGTGGCTTATGGGCTTTAGCACAACGTGGTTTTATGCCAAGATCTCTTGTGGTGAGCTTTGGGTTGAGGATCGTGGTGTACTGGCAAAGAGAAGTGTTAATGTGAATGCAGTTCGAAAGGAACTCAAAGGAATAGTACAATTTGGTAGTAGATTGGATCAGCATGGTAGTAGAAATGATCGGTTCTTTTGGTTCTTTTGATGTGGTGAGCCTCCACTCTATGTTTTGCGCCAATACTCAAGGGTTTGGAAATATGTATGATTTGGTTGAATTAGAGAGATTCAGTTCTAATGGCTTGGTTATGTACAAAAGGGTTTTGAAGAGTTCTTGATGATTTATGTTACCACTTGAGATGGATAGTTTCTACCCGCATGAGGAGTATGTTGCGTGTTGTGATTATCTTATGGATGCGATCAAGTGTAAGGTTTTTCTGGTTGATGGGTATGTATCCTGCTTGTGACTGAAATTTGATAAAGGGATTCTCATGTTTTCATATGATGGCATGATAGATGCGGTGCAACGTGTGAGATTGAGAATTACATGTGCAAGGTTGTGATTCAGTTTCAAAGGGAAAGTCGTGAGTTTTGCACATCACAAGACGTTTTAGATGTTTAGAAGTATGCTGGTACTATTGGTATCACCTGAGATGAGTGTGCATTATAGAAAAAGGAGAATTGTGCTTTGACTTACGAATGCGTGAATTGTATTATGGTAATAACTTGGCTGATCGACTATGATGTTCAGATTTTGCTATGTGGCACGGAAGAAATATGGAAATATTTCTGGTGGGATGATTGTGTATAAGGGATGTGTCAGTCACTTTGGTGGTCGAGTCGATTTGAGATTATGATGATTCATGTATTCTAGGGATTTGGAGAATATGCGGGTTCTTAGAGGCAAATTGTTCCTTGGTTGTGGAGGTGAAAGTATGTTAAGAGGTTGACGACTGTGTATGTATTGTGGATGTGTTATTTTGGACTTCTCGGAGGTTATCTATATATTTTGGTAGGATCGAAATTGATTTTGAGGTCATAGGTAGGCCGATTTAGGATATATGGTCTACATCGGGTCGGATTGGTTTACTCAGCACTACTATATTGAGGGATGTTTGATTCGGCTAGGGTTGATGTTGTTCATGTTCTGATATGTTATATGTGTTACTCTACTATGCTACAAGGGGTTTGATATGTTGGTTATTTTCTCACAAGATGCGTTTCTATTTAGGCCTTGTGGCAAAATTCAAGCGAGATGGTTATTAGGGTGTTGAATGGCTGATTGCGCCTTAGTTATGGTCTTTCCTGTTTATAGTATATTGTGCTATCCGTTTCTCCATACCTATTTTCATGCACTTCGTGTGTTTGTTGTTGATTTGCGTATGGTTGATGATTTTGAGTATTATGGCTTGAGGTGATCATGTGAACCGGTGTTTAGATTGGGTCACACACTGCGGTAAAGTTATATTGGGATATGATCCTTTGTGTTGATTTTGTGTGTTTTTGTGTTCCTTATGTGATGGGTTCATAGCATTGCTCTTGTGGTGCTTCCTGTTGAGCTTGCAGAACGGTTCTCTCATTTGACTTTTTTTTTTTCATTTTTTGGTACAGTTGGGTTGTTGCTTATTGGTGCACGGATTACATGGTATGTGGCTCAAGATGATATTGGTGTGGCATGTTAGTCAAGTAGCATGTACTGGATGAGATGAGGTTATTGAACCTGGAATGAGCACTATCGGGATTGAGTGAGGTATGTTTGGAGATGTGATGATGTCACTAGTCAGCTTAAAATTTGGGCTATGGTTCTTGTTGGGCGAGAGAGCTCTATGACTTTTGATTTGATGGGTGGTTATGAGTCTCTGCATATTTCTTGGAATGTTTAGAACAAGGTTTTATTTGATATGCGGTTTGTTACTAGTACCAGATTCGTTATTGAGCAGCTATTACGGTAAGAAGTTATTGTTATGAGTATCTGAGCTATGTCGTATATCATGTGATTACATCTTGGGTTATAGTTATGGATTTGATACAAGCTTGTTCAGACTTATACAGTGTATGGATGTGAGAATCGGGTCTTGTAATGGATTCTAGGTGTTAGAAATCGGGTTCCAAGGTTTATGGACTAAGGTTGAAGTAAGAATCTTTAGATATGTGGTGTTGACGGACTTATATAGATTGGGGTGACGTGGGATCATCCCTAAGTATGTGCATGGTGAGTTATACAATGATTTAATGGCCTTGTAACATCTCTTGGAGCATTCGAGGACGAACACATGTTTATGTATGGGAGAATGTAACGACCCAACCGGTCATTTTAAGCATTTGCTTTCCATTCAGCTGTTTGAAGTCTTGAGTAGCTTCATATGATGTATTTTGACTTGTGTGAATCATCGGTTTTGGTTTTTGGGTGATTCAGGATTGATTTGGAAGAATGATTCTCAACTAGGAAGCTTTAAGTTGAATGAGTTGACCAAGTTTGACTTTTATTTATTTGACCTCGGATAAGGGTTTTGATGGTTCATCTAGATTTGGATGGTGATTTTTTACTTGGGAGTATGCCCGGATTTGCATTTGAATGTCTGTAGAAGTTTTTTGCCCGAACTGGCGAAGGTTGGCAATTTGAAGGCTTGGAATGTTCATAAGTTTGACCGGAAATTAATTTTGATGATATCAGGTTCAGATTGTAGTTCCAGGAGTTGTAATACATTATTTATGTCATCTGGAACTTCTGTGCCAAATTTGAGGTCATTCCGAGTTGATTTGATATGGTTCAGCACGAGTTTTGGAAGTTGAAAGTTCAAAGGTCATTATGTTTTATTTGAGATGCGATTCGTGATTTTGATGTTGTTATGTGTGATTTGAGGCCTCGAGTAGGTCCATTTTATGTTTGTAGACTTTTGAGTATGATCAGACGGGGTCTTGAGAGGCTCGGGTGAGTCTCGGATGGATTTCAGACCACTTTTGGCCATGTTGAAACTACTGGTTTCAGCTATTTTCTGTTGTTTAAGTTGTTCTTCATAATCGCGAAGAAGTAGCCGCGATCGCGTAGGCCAAACCTTGAGCTGGGTCACTTTTCTCTTCGCATTCGCAACTGCATGATCGAATTCGCATAGGTTGTTGGGGCTCGAGCATCGCGTTTGAGGAAGTGGTTATGCGTTCGCGTAGTGTAGAGCTAGGCTGGGCATGTTTTCATGGTTTCTTCTTCGAGTTCACGCTGTAGCATCCGCGTCCACGTTGGTCCGTGCAGTTCTAGTTCGCTATCGATAGCTTGGGGCCGCATTCGCGTAGGGAGTCTTCGATGCTGAGCAGTTTTGTGCTTCCCGATCGCGAAGCTGGTCCCGCGATCGCGGAGGATATCCCTCGAGCAGATCTATATGTACTCTATTTCGGACCTTTGAGTTATTTTATCACATTTTGAGTTGGGGAGCTCGGATTTTGGCGATTTTGGAGAGGATTTCCACTACATGGATTGGGGTAGGCGTTTTCTACTCAATTTTGATTATCTTCCATGATTCCATCTTTGATTTTGGCATTTGATTGATGATTTTCAAAAGATAAATTGTGGATTTTTGTCTAAACTTTCTTATATTGAATAATGGGGGTTTGAACATCGTTTCACAGTCATATTTTAGTGAAATTAGTATTGTTGGACTCGTAATAAAACGAGTAGTAAGAATTTGAGAGTCTTGTCGGGTTCCAAGGTGCAGGCCTGGGTTGACCTTTTGGTTGACTTTGAGTATTTTATTAAAGATCGACCTTTATCATTTGGGTTTGTTTCCCTTGGCATTATTTGATGACTTTGAGTTGCTTATAGCTAATTCCGAGTCGTTTGGAGGTCAATTCACGCGGGATGGCATTTCTAGAGTATTGTTTGGCTTGCTCGGCATTTGATTTGCCTTGCGTGAGGTAAGTATCTTACCGAAATTTGATTGAGGCACTAGTTGCATGAGTTATTTATGATAACACGTGCTATGGGTGAACATATGTGTGGGGGTTGAGACCATGTACAAGCACCGAGGTATTTATCCATGCTCGGGTTAGTGCTTAGGCTAAGATATGCCTTGAATTGATTGTTAAGCCTTAAGCTGGGATGTTTCTCATAGTTGTAACTCTGTTGCGAGCTATTTGATCCATGTTTTGAGGTTATATAGAGGCTAATTTCCGGATTGAACTTGACATTTGCTATTTTCTTGATAAAATTGTAGATTTGAGCTATGATAGCATACATTGCACATGTCACTTATACCAGTCCAGGGGCATAAAATCTTATATTTATTGGTCATATATACGTGTTCTTGTATATTCGCTTCTATGTGATATGATTTGGACTAGATGCATGTGACCACGCCGGGCAAATTGTGTTGTTATGCACGTGACCGTGCTGGTTTAATTGTGTTGTTATGCATGTGACCAAGCTATGCGGATTGTGTTGTCAAGCGTGTGACCACGCCTAGCGGATTGTTTTGTTTTGCCTGTGAGCACGCCGGGCGGATTGTGTTTTTATGCCCGTGACCACGCCTAGAGGATTGTGTTGTTATGCATGTGACCACGCCGAGCGGATTGTTATATAGCCTATGACCGGATTATGATAATGAGCCTGTGACCATGTCGGGCTAATAGCACGTTGAATTGGCCGTGCGTGCGTTTGGATATGGATCCATCCCCCTAGGGTCACCCTCTCACGTGCCTTCTTGATGGTGTACATGCGAATTGTGAGAAACCGACAGGTTTCTGGTTTATGTGAGCTTTGAGAGAGATGGTTATTGGTTTTGTTCTGTTACTGAGATTCTAATATGGACATGAGAGTCGTGATGTGATTTCCATTTATATCGGGTTGTACGCAACAACTTAATGATATTTGGTTATTGCATTTCATCTTTACTTGCAAATTTCGTTGGTTGTTTATATAATTTACTTGCATATATTCCTTGTATGGTGGATTGTTGACTCAGCAGAATACGTTAAGTGAGACTATGAGCACCAAGGTGGTTATATCTGTTATTTAATGTTTTAATCATATTTCTGTTCTATAATTGTTGGAATTATGATCTGTATAGGTGATAGCGAACATCATTTATAATTCTTGCTTCTATTACCTCGCCGAGGTTAGTTATGATATTTATTTAGTCCATGTGATCGATTGTACTGATACTACGCTTCTAGACATTGCGTGCAGATTTGGGAGCCGATGCTGCTGTGTATGGCTGGAGTTGGCATAGAAGATGTACCTACCTTCCAGATATGGCTACCACTTGTCCTTGGTAGTCTAAGATTTTAAATTCTATTTATGTATATTCCAAACAGATGTTGTATTCCAATCCGTTATGCTTCCAACGACTCAATAGAATATAAGATAACACCTCCACGCATGAAAATCCCAAATCATCAAGTAACAACAAAGGCATAGATTGACAGGTTAGAAACCACATAATGGATCACATAAAAATGCATGTCACACATAAAGAAGTTATAAGCACAAACAAGAATAGCCCCCTTTTACCACCATACAAACCTGATCAATACAACGCCCCCAGGCAATCACACAACATCCCCACAATGCCATCTTATCTCACCGCATGTGAAACAATAAAGTACATGCCCATCTTATCTCTCCACAAACGTATAAACAATCTTCCCACCTTGTCTAGCCAGATGAACAAACCCGATATAATTCGCTTTGTCTTGCCACATGTGTAATATCAACAATAACAATGGCACGGTAGAAACCTCGTGCAAACACCCGAACAATAAGACAAACAAGCCCACATGTGCCACAATCATAACAATATAGCATGCCATTAATTGTCACCATGAAATATATTCACAATCTGTCAACGCAGTGCAAAAGGACTACTCAATAAGGAAATGCGGATGGGTGTTTAACATATAAGCATGAAAGCTAACTCAAGTCAGTAATAGCCTTACAAATGCCCAACTTGGCGAATTTAGGAAATACAGTCCTATAATATGATGTCTAGCATGGATCATAGACTCAAGTAACTATCCTAAGTAAAAAACACGTACTACAGGGACCTCTCAATCAAAACAAGGCAACAAAAGCAACCTCGGGTCAACTCCGGTCACAAGTCACACATCATTTTCACATAACATAAATAAGCGATTAAGCCAAATCCTAAGGGCATTCCCCCACACAAGGTTAGGCAAGATACTTACCTTAAACAAGACAAATCAGTACTCTAAAAATCCCTTCCCGCGTAAATCAACCTCTAGACGGCTCGAATCTAGCCAAAATAACTTAATAACATCAATAAAATCTAGAGGAAACAACCCCGAACAATAAAGCTTCGATCTTGAACAAGAATTTAAAAGTCAACCCAAAATGTCAACCTGGGCCCGCCTCGCGAAACTCGGAAAAATCATAAATTCTAAACACCCATTTGAATACCAGTCCAACCATTCCAATTTCATCCAAATTGGACTCTGAATTTTAAATCCTCAAATTAAATTTATAAAGGTATTTACTAGAATTCGCTTTCCATCACTTAGATTCATCAATTATATGCTAAAAATAATGATGAAAACATGGATAACAACCAAGTCCGAGTAAGGAATACTTACCCCGATCCAAATCGCGAAAATCTCTTCCAAAATAGCCGAAATCTGAGCTCCCAATCTCAAATTATGATAAATAACCCAAAGCCCTCGAAATGAAATTTTATATAAGTTTTCCCAGTCATACATATCGCGATCGCGGAAAAACTATCGTGATTGCGAAGAAAAAAGTGCTACTGCCCAAAACTGCACTACGCGATCGCATCTGTGCCCCGCGATCGTGACAGCTAGTAAACCAGAGAAGCGCGAACACGAGCTCCCACCATGAACGCACACGCCAACAAACTAGTTGCCTCCGGGAATACTCCGCGATCGCGAACTTCCAAGCGCGAACGTCAGAGCCAGTTCCACCACCTTATGCGAATGCGAGGGATCTCCGCGAACGTGAATAATCAGGTAGCTGCCCTAGAACCTTCTACGCAATCGCGTAGCTCCACCCACGACCGTGAAACATAACAGATGCACCAAAAACCAGCAACACAAAAACCATCTGAAATGTTCCGAAACCACCACGAATCGCACCCAAGCCCCTTGGGACACCATCCAATCACACCAACCATTGCCAAAATATAATGCAGACCTACTCGAAGCCTCAAATCATAAGAAATAATGTCAGAAACACTCAGAATGACCTCAAATTCCAACTTCCAAACTTACGCCGAACATGCCTAAACAACTCGGAATGACCTCAAATTTTACACACAAGTCATGAATCACCACATGAACCTATTCCAAGGCTCGGAATACCAAACAAACATTGATAACCACAAAGTCAACAATGGGTCAAACCTATCAACTCTCCAAGCCTTCAAACTTCTAACTTTTGCTAATATGAGCCATATAAATCTAGGAACCTCCGAATTCAAAATTGGA
This sequence comes from Nicotiana attenuata, assembly GCF_001879085.1. Lineage (NCBI taxonomy): Eukaryota > Viridiplantae > Streptophyta > Magnoliopsida > Solanales > Solanaceae > Nicotiana > Nicotiana attenuata. Next base: position 116,010 of record NW_017670861.1, read on the forward strand.
CATATGCTTAAGTCAAAAGTCACTATCCAGACCTAACAGAATCATCAAAACTTTGATCCAAGGTCAAGTTCATAAAAGTCAAACTTGGTCAACTCTTCCAAATTAATTCTTCAAAGATGAGAATCATTCTTCTAACTCAATCCTGAACCACTCAAAAATAGAAATCGACCATGCACACAAGTAATAACGCATAATGTGAAGCTACAAACCACCAAATGGAAATGCAAATGCCCAAAATGATCGATTGGGTCGTTAAATTCTCCCCCCACTTAAACATGCGTTCGTCCTCGAACGTGCCAAGGGTCACTCCCAAAGCCATCAAACCACTATATAAATTTACCATACACATACTCACAGGTGATCCCACATTATCTCAATCCATATAATACACCCAACGAAACCTAACTCAAGATCCTTTATTCAACATCAGTCCATAAACCCTAGAACCCAATATCTAACCTCCTAAGTTAATTACAAGACCCGAACCTTGCATATACACTAAATAAGTCTAAAAGAGTTGCATCGATCCATAAGCATGTTCTAAGATACAATCACACGATGTACCACTTAAACCACATACTCATAGTAAATCCTTCCAGCAACAATAGATGCTCATTACAAAACCCGGTACCAGTAATGACCTCATTTCAAATAAAAACTTGTTCAAAACCTTTAACACACTACTAAGGATGTAAGAAACATGTATAACTCATAATCACTCACCCAATCAACAAGTCATGGATTTCCCTCGCCTAATAAGAAACAACGCCAAACGCTAAATTGACCAATGACATTCTTATCCAGATACACCTTGTCCAAGTCCGATCGCAAAATTTCCAGTTTCAATGATCTCATCTTGTCCATTACAATTTGGTAGGCCGACAAGCCACACCAAAAATATACGAAGATGGGAAGAGAAATACATGAGAGAGATATCCGACAAGTCCAATAGGTACAACTCCTCATCGGCACCATACATTGAATCTACCCCACAAGGGAGAAGCAAAACATACGAGATAACCACAAAAAATCTCATTCTAACATAACCCCACTTGTAACAACCCTGTCACGCCCCAAAATCCGAGGAGCGCGACCGGCGCTCAACCGAGTAAACCCGACCGAGCAAGCCTGTTAGGTCTCATTCTACCCAAACTAACTCATGAATAAATAGGAGATGGACTCCATTAATCAAATTCTATAAACATATCAATAACAATTTCCATTTCATTTTCATTAGAAACTTCATTCGCCACTTTAAAGGTATTACAAGTTTTATACATCATTGCCAAACATCAACATTTCTATTTAAAATTCCCATGCCTGACACTACCCACAACCTGTCTACGGAGCCTTTAACTACAACTAAAGAATAATATGAAAATGCCGGCAACAAGGCTCCGGTTATACCTTACACAAATACCAAAATGAGACTCCGGGAAGAAGAGCGGCATGAGCCACACAGGGCCCCGAGAGGAAAGGGGCTCACCAATACAGCTGACGGGAAATGGATAAGGTGCTACTGTCGGTGGACTGAAGTACCTGCACCTACAATCATAACACGAATGTAGCGCCCCCGGCAAAAGGGACGTCAGTACATTTGAATTGTACTGGTATGTATGAACAAACTTCACCCCAGGTAGAATCAAATAACACACAAGTAACATATATCAATAGAATCAATGATCAAATGCACGTGAAAGAAACAATCAAAGCCAAACAAGTTTCACAATCTCTCCTTTTCCCCTTTAACATTATCACATCAATGATTTCACAATTCATAAACAGGTATGTAACAGTAATAGAAACAACAATCAGATCCACAAAGAGGGCACAATCAAGCCAAACAAGTATACAATCTCTCCTGCTTCCCCTTCCACATTACCACATCAATAATTTCACAATTTGTTCATTTTTTTCATTTCAATAGTGATTTCGATCACTTTCCACCCTTATTACCTCGGCCACCCTTATTACCTCGGCAACCCTTATCACCACAACCCACACCTTATTACTTCGTGTTGCGGCGCGCAACCCGATCCCACCGACGAATCACAATTCACAAACAACACACAAGAACAACAATTCACAAGAACAACAACAACAATTCTCAAAGAACAACCACAACAATTCACAAGAATTTCCGTAGCCATCAATACCATTTCATCATATTCAACAATTCATATGCAATTTAAGTCACCACAATAATTACCCACAACAAGCCAAATATGTTATTACCACAGTTGTTCCAAGTGCATCATTTACGATTTCCTTCCATCATTTGTTTCTCAGTTCTTACCACATAACACTTTCACAATCACACACCCACATTTGGTTTGTTTCCATTTACTTGCACCATCATATCGTAAGACTTAACCAACAACGTTCAAGGCACATAAATCACAAGAATTCACAAATAGTTCACATAAGTAAACACATACTTCCATGTCGACATCCTCAAGCTTTTACAAACTTTGCACATAACAAGATAGGCACATCAAATCACTTCTCACAATCACATATAACTTGGTGGTATGGAAATCAACTAAGGCAATCAATTCACATATTCTCATACAAGGTACACATACCGTATGCTCGTCACAACAAGGGGGATTCTACAAGAGTTAAAGTTAGCCATACATACCTTTCTTGAGCTTTCCTTTAATTACTACGATATTCCGGAAATTCTAGCAACTTCAATCTATTTTGGGACATAGCAAAATTGAACACAAATTAGGAAGATATTCATAATTCTAGCTCATTTGAGCATTTTATCAAATACTAGTTGAGCATCTTGATTTCAAATCCCCTTTCCAAAATTTTCTTCATTCCCTAACCCAATCCTTACTTATTTATGTTAAGCAATCTTCCCATAAACCTAAGTTGTACATGCATGTATATACAATATTAATACACCCAAGAATCATACCTTAATAACCCATCTTATACTCCAAACTCGAAATTAAAACCTAGGGTATAGAATCTTACCTCTTAGATGAAGAACTTGTGATTGGGATCTTTGATTCTTGAAGATTGATGCAAGTTTGGATGATTTAAATGTTGGGTTCCTCCTTCTCTCTCTAAAATGCTCTCACCTCTCTCTAAAATCAGTAGAAAATGACCCCAAATGAAGCCCCAAAGGCTATATATTAAAATGGGGTCGGGTTATAAAAATTAGAAAATTAACCCTCCGATGTCAATTCTGCTATAGCAGAATGGACCGCAGAACGCGAATGCTGGCCGCATAATGCACCGCAAAATCGGCGCCCAAAACTGGGCTACACTGGCCCAGTCTGCGACAGAAATGCGACCGCAGAGTCAACAATGCGACAGGAATGCGGTCGCAGATTTGACACAGGATAGCATTTTCCAGCCTTTGGTAATTTGATCATAACTTTGCGTAGGAATGTCCAAATGACGAACGGTTTGAAGCGTTGGAAACTAGACTCAAAGACCTTTCATTTGATAGGTTATTCATCACATAAAACATTATACATATTTAGATGTGCTTGTTCAAAGTAGGGACTAGTGCAAGATCGTTGGGAATTTTTGCCTATTATGGACTTTTCCAATTTTTCTTAGACTTTGGCCTTTCCTTGGACCCCAAATTACTTACCATAAGACTTATACACATATTTACCAAATCCAATGGATGTACACCATGTTAATAGCACATAAAAATATTATAATAAGCCTACGTGACACCACGAAATCCTAAATTACTTAGCGAAAATTTCCGGGGCCTTACATTCTCCCCCCCTTAGGATCATTCGTCCTCGAATGAGGAGTAGATTCCGACTTAAACGCTTAATATAATAAATCTCCTTTCTTACCTACCTCAAGACCCTAAATTTTGACTAACTCCTAAGTTTTTCAGAAATTTCGGCAGAGTCTCCTTTGTAACTAGGCCTATCCACCTGCCAGAGAATCACCAAAATCGCCTTAACAACACATCCACAACTAGACGGAGCACCACAATGTATATATCAACAATACTAATCTCAGTATTACAAGCACTACATTATCATAAGGATACCAGAACATGGACTGCACAGTTTTAGATCAAAACACCTATATGGTACCTTTCAAGTCAAAACTAATTGATATTCAATCAAGCAAAAAAAATTATTTTCCTTCCACGACACTTTCAGTCTTCCAGATGACCTTCTCAACTTACAAGCTCTATCATGACACATTCTCGGAAATAATATCAACTCCCAAACATACATAACAAGGATGACAGATAGACATCTCGCATGAGTTAACTATCCATTGACTTTACCTTTAATAATTTCCACTGTACAATTTACATTCCACCGGATATTGCAATTCATGGTAACAACAACAACCCACAATTCCATCACATGGCATCATACCATCAAGAATGTCATTTCATAGTAACCAAACAATCATGTGTTCATAATAGTCCTTACCAGTCATTAATGTAATCACAAAGGTGTTCATCAACAAGAATATAATTTCATTTCAATCAACAATCCATATGAAGTCAAGCCACGATGATTCTTGCCAGTAGTGCATCATATAGGATATTACCATGATCATATAGTTCAATCAAATCAATTCACACCCCTCTTTTATCACTACCTTCTTAGACATAAACATATGGAAACACAAAGTACGTGAGGAACAGTTACGGGGAATATCATACTCCTAGTGCAACCTAATGTGGAATACACTTATGTTACATTTATTATCAACTCACATAACATCTTCAGGGGGAAATATGGGGAATAGCCTTCTCACCCTCCAAACTCTAAATCTCTAGGCGAACACTCACACTAAACCCTTGATGACCTTCAACAATTACTCTAAGATGTGCTATCATAAACTGACCATAAAATTACTTATCCAATATATATGTGATCACATTGTGAAGCTTCCTCTTTGACTTGTCTGAGCTTACAATACCCAATGGATCTAATATAGTAAGGAAGAACAGAGTTCAAGATCAGGCTGGAGTTATTCAGGAATTCATTAATGTGCTGAGCAGAGCATTTCATGAGGTTATATGCTAAGAGACATAGAAGGTTACTACTAACAATACTGATGTGGTTAATTATTGTGAGGACATCAATTATTAGACAAATAAGCCAAAGGGGTAACTCGTACATTGGCAATAGGAACCATTAAGGAGGAATACTCAAGTACGTGAACCACTCATTTTCTAGAGTGTAGGGAAAATCCGTTTATCAAGAATAAGAATACTCTGGCACCTTGAATGTGATATGGGTTTCAAAATACATGTGGTTGAATTACACTCTTGACATTACTTGACACGGAATCTATGCCACAAGCCCGTGAGGATGAAAAGAAGTTGAACTCTTATGAGATTATCAAATTTCAGACAGCTTAACCCTTCCTGATAATTGATCACATATGAGGGAACTAAAGATACGACCACTTGTCTTCCAAATCAATATGCTCATGATATGTGCAAAAATCTGAAGGCATCTAATCTCACCCCTTTCTAAAGTAAAACCACATAGCTCGAATATCTAAATGTTGGGATGAAATCATGTATTGGTTATAGGCGTTCATGATGCTCCAGGAAGAGAGACAAATGCCACTCCTATCCACCTAAGGGGGTGTGATACCAAGGGTAGTAAAACTACCCTCACATGAAAATGATATAGTCAATTATTCTAGAAGTCGAGTGATAAGAAAGCCACGTAACCCATCCCATCCGACCCATTTAAGACTTTGGAAAAAGGGGATGCACTTTGGTTTGAAATCAAAGCAATCTTAGCCTGGGCTTAATGGAAAGTCATTACTTCTGAAACCCATGAGACAAGCCCTCGTAGTCCTAGAAAATCGATAACAATGGCGAGGAAGTACTTAAAACCATTACGAGTTGGTATAAAACAAGACCTCAAAGTGCCCGCATGGATAAGTTCGAAAGAATGAGGTGTCTTAATGCATTTATCGAGGAGAAGTAACCTGGGTTATCCAGTCACATGGACAACAGAGGAGGTAAATGGCTGTTCGAAGAACATCTATAAAGAATACCGGCAATATTTATTTATTCTAACAAAAGGAATATGTCCCCATCCGTAATACTACAAGACTTCCTCTTTGATGCCATGAAACATAAATGAATTCTACAATGAGATTCATCAGATGAAATGGATAGTGGTGTAGCAAAACTAATGAGCACCATTCGGAACCAATGAGCTTAAACCAAATTGAAGACATTAGAAGTCTGTTGGAAAGGAGAAATTTGTCCACTCTCGGGGCGCTTATGAAGTACATCAAAGTGAGGTTCATTAAATCATATCATATAGTTGGATAACTAGTCGAGACATTGAGATGATATAGCATTGAAGATTACGGGTAAACAACACATGATGCAAGAACAATTACAGAAAGTGAGAAAGCCTTATGGAAGTAACCTTTTCATTGTATCTACTAGGAAGGGTGGTAATATGAAGCGATTACGAGAAGCTACCCAGATGCTAAGGAAACACAGAAGAACATGAGAAACAAGCGTTGTGCTATAATAAATCCCGAAGGTGCGCTTGGTCTTGACGGAGAGCCTAGTATGGGTCCTTACGAGACAGAAAGTGTTACAATTACTCATAGAAGGATATGTTCCCTCATGGTTATCGAACAAGTGCGGGAAAACTAGCACAATGGATTCACTAACTAAAGAACACAATGAAAAACATGTAATGGAGTGTGTAAAGAGAAAGTAAACATTTGTTATGAGCTGGACATTTTTCTGCTATATTAGCTCCCAACTGCAATATACAACCATTCCACGAGCAACCACAATACTAGGACAAGGTGAGTCTCTACTGCGGAATGTCCCAAGTGGACACATGTTATGGAGACACAATATCTTCCTATGATGGGGATGTGAGGATCCCAATTTTCAGAGAGACTTTATGCACACGGTGACCATTTCGATTGACATGCACTCACGTGATAGGTGTTAAGGTATGCTCTTATGCTACTAGGCAGTGAGAAGCTTTCATGATGATATTTGCAAGGGAGTAGATTGACTGTTCAAACCATATAATCCATATACACAACTGGAGAAACAGTGACTCGAGAAGGATCACAACGCTGGGATGCTTTGCATGGAACTTGGCACCACAAAGGTAAATTTTTACGACGGTGCATGTAGGGGCACAAACGAGTAGATTTTGTCCAATTAAATAAAAGGATTCTGTAAGAAATTCATCGGATATAATCCCTTGGTGAGAATTTAGGAAAAGCAAGTGGGAAGTATCAATCCTAGAGTTATAATTTAATTCAAGGGCATAATTATAGAACTTAATTCCACAAGAATGTAAATGAGAGAACTCACAATAGAGTAGATTCACGAATCGTGCGTCTCGTTCAAAGAGTCGATACACGCAATGTTTTGTTATTCAACACCTTGTTAGGACCATGTTTATGAGAACTCTTTCACTATGGGTGTACATACACAATGAGTAGAAATTTTCATTTGACTCACTTAACGATGTTAGGTTGATAGGGCAATAGCTTAATCGATACCCCTCGACTCCACCTCTCTAACGTACGTAGGTAACATGATGATATACCACATGATCTGATGGTGCAGAGACATAATAGGGACAAGGACACTCCCCTCTTAGCGAATATGTTTTACCAATCCATCCACAACTCAATACATTCTCCTAACAAGTCCTTGGGAAATCCACTCGGACTCAATGGTGGAATCAATCCCTCCTTACATGCTTCAAATTCGCGGATTATGGAATCAAGGTTACCAATCTTGAGAACAAGACTTAGAGAGGAAATCAGCTCGCTAACTTGAGCTCCATCGCACGATTGGAGAATCAAAGAAGGGTGAAATTCCTAAATGTCCGAATAGCCTCCAACTTATAGATGTGGTCGACAACACACCGATAAGAAGGACTCAACTAGACACGGCTCCGAGACATCCTAGGATACTTTAAAACCTTAGGCTCTGATACCAAGTTTGTCACGCCCCAAAATCCGAGGAGCGCGACCGGCGCTCTACCGAGTAAACCCGACCGAGCAAGCCTGTTAGGTCTCATTCTACCCAAACTAACTCATGAATAAATAGGAGATGGACTCTATTAATCAAATTCTATAAACATATCAATAACAATTTCCATTTCATTTTCATTAGAAACTTCATTCGCCACTTTAAAGGTATTACAAGTTTTATACATCATTGCCAAACATCAACATTTCTATTTAAAATTCCCATGCCCGACACTACCCACAACCTGTCTACGGAGCCTCTAACTACAACTAAAGAATAATATGGAAATGCCGGCAACAAGGCTCCGCCTATACCTTACACAAATACCAAAATGAGACTCCGGGAAGAAGAGCGGCATGAGCCACACAGGGCCCCGAGAGAAAAGGGGCTCACCAATACAGCTAACGGGAAATGGATAAGGTGCTACTGTCGGTGGACTGAAGTACCTGCACCTACAATCATAACACGAATGTAGCGCCCCCGGCAAAAGGGACGTCAGTACATTTGAATTGTACTGGTATGTATGAACAAACTTCACCCCAGGTAGAATCAAATAACACACAAGTAACATATATCAATAGAATCAACGATCAAATGCACGTGAAAGAAACAATCAAAGCCAAACAAGTTTCACAATCTCTCCTTTTCCCCTTCAACATTATCACATCAATGATTTCACAATTTATAAACAGGTATGTAACAGTAATAGAAACAACAAATCAGATCCACAAAGAGGGCACAATCAAGCCAAACAAGTATACAATCTCTCCTGCTTCCCCTTCCACATTTCCACATCAATAATTTAACAATTTGTTCATTTTTTCATTTCAATAGTGATTTCGATCACTTTCCACCCTTATTACCTCGGCCACCCTTATCACCACAACCCACACCTTATTACTTCATGTTGCGGCGCGCAACCCGATCCCACCGAACAATCATAATTCACAAACAACACACAACAACAACAATTCACAAGAACAACAACAACAATTCTCAAAAAACAACCACAACAATTCACAAGAATTTCCGTAGCCATCAATACCATTTCATCATATTCAACAATTCATATGCAATTTAAGTCACAACAATAATTACCCACAACAAGCCAAATATGTTATTACCACAGTTGTTCCAAGTGCATCATTTACGATTTCCTTCCATCATTTGTTTCTAAGTTCTTCCACATAACACTTTCACAATCACACACCCACATTTGATTTGTTTCAATTTACTTGCACCATCATATCGTAAGACTTAACCAACAACGTTCAAGGTAGATTAATCATAAGAATTCACAAATAGCTCACATAAGTAAACACAAACTTCCATGTCGACATCCTCAAGCTTTTACAAACTTTGCACATAACAAGATAGGCACATCAAATCACTTCTCACAATCACATATAACCTGGTGGTATGGAAATCAATTAAGGCAATCAATTCACATATTTTCATATAAGGTACACATACCGTATGCTCGTCACAACAAGGGGGATTCTACAAGAGTTAAAGTTAGCCATACATACCTTTCTTGAGCTTTCTTTAATTACTACGATATTCCGGAAATTCTAACAATTTCAATCTATTTTGGGACATAGCAAAATTGAACACAAATTAGGAAGATATTCATAATTCTAGCTCATTTGAGCATTTTATCAAATACTAGTTGAGTATCTTGATTTCAAATCCCCTTTTCAAGATTTTCTTCATTCCCTAACCCAATCTTTACTTATTTATGTTAAACGATCTTCCCATAAACCTAAATTGTACATGCATGTATATACAATATTAATACACCCAAGAATCATACCTTAATAACTCATCTTATACTCCAAACTTGAAATGAAAACCTAGGGTATAGAATCTTACCTCTTAGATGAAGAACTTGTGATTGGGATCTTTGATTCTTGAAGATTGATGCAAGTTTTGGATGATTTAAATGTTGGGTTCCTCCTTCTCTCTCTAAAATGCTCTCACCTCTCTCTAAAATCAGTAGAAAATGACCCCAAATGAAGCCCCAAAGGCTATATATTGATATGGGGTCGGGTTATAAAAATTAGAAAATTAACCCTCCAATGTCAATTCTGCTATAGCAAAATGGACCGCAGAACGCGAATGCTGGCCGCATAATGCACCGCAAAATCGGCACCCAAAACTGGGCTACACTGGCCCAGTCTGCGACAGAAATGCGACCGCAGAGTCAACAATGCGACAGGAATGCGGTCGCAGATTTGACACAGGATAGCATTTTCAAGCCTTTGGTAATTTGATCATAACTTTGCGTAGGAATGTCCAAATGACGAACAGTTTGAAGCGTTGGAACCTAGACTCAAAGACCTTCCATTTGATAGGTTATTCATCACATAAAACATTATACATATTTAGATGTGCTTGTTCAAAGTAGGGACTAGTGCAAGATCGTTGGGAATTTTTACCTATTATGGACTTTTTCCAATTTTTCTTAGACTTTGGCCTTTCCTTGGACCCCAAATTACTTACCATAAGACTTATACACATATTTACCAAATCCAATGGATGTACACCATGTTAATAGCACATAAAAATATTATAATAAGCCTACGTGACACCACGAAATCCTAAATTACTTAGCGAAAATTTCCGGGGCCTTACAAACCCGACCGGTCATTTTGTGTATTTGCACCCGGTTTCTCTTTTGATGCTTCACACATGTGTATTTGTGTTTCATGACTAGTGAGGTTGGTTAGTGTCATTCCAGGAATATTTCGGGTTGATTTGGACCCTTTGGTTCTTGGCATAGAAGCCTAAGTTAGAAACGTTAACCAAACTTTGACTTTTGTGAAAATGACCTCAGAATGGTATTTAGATGGATCCGATAGCTTCTTATCATGATTTTGAACTTGGGCATACGCCCAGAATCGAATTCGGATGTCCGTAGGTTGATTTGTATTATTTTACAAAAAATTGGCAATTTAAGGTTTAAAAGTTTGACTGTAGGTTAAGTTTTATTTATCGAGTTTAGAATTTTGTTTTAAGACTTGGAATAGGTCCGTTATGCTATTTAGAACTTGTATGCAAAATTTGGTACCGTTTGGAGTTGATTTGAAAGGTTTCGGATGCTTGGTCGCAATTCTAGAGGTTTTTGAACTTTACTTTGAAATTTATGCGTTTTGGTGTCTGATTCGTAGTTCTAGATGTTATTTTTGTGTTTCGATTATGGGAGTGTGTTTGTATTACGTTTTTAGACTTCTATGGATATTTTGTTTGGAGCACCGAGGGCTCGGATATGTTTCAGACATGTCGCAGAATGGTTTGGACTGAAAATAGAATTGCTGGTGTGTTTGTGCTTTGATGTCACAACTGCGAGCACCAGCCTCAAAATTGCAAAGGGGACAAGGGTGTGGTCAGATGTCACAAATGCGACTTTCCCCTTCGCATTTGCGAAGTCGGTAGGCTTGGGTTGGGATCGCAATTGCGACCAATTGGTCGCTTTTCTGGAAGGTGTGAGCTTCGCAATTGTGTCTTCTGAGGAGTCTGTCAGGGTCCACAATTGCAATCCCAGTTCTGAAATTGTGAGGGTTCGCAAATGCGACACTTGTAACTGAATTTAAGGGCTGCAAAGTTAAGATTTAGTCTCATTTTTCATATCTTAGAACCCTAGACTCGGTAGTAGGCGCTTTGGAGAGGGGATTTTCATCTACAAACATTGGGTAAGTGATTCTAATCAATTTCCCACTATATTTCACGATTATATCTTAGATTTAACATCAAATTTATGAGAATCAAAGAGAAAAATTGGGAAATTTTGTCAAGTTTTTTAAAAATCAAGAATTTAGTTTTGAGAGTCGATTTGGACTCGAATTTGAAAACAAAATACACATATGGACTCGTGGGGTTATAGGTCGTCGGAATCTACCCTTGGACCCGGGTTTTGACCAGGAGGGCCTGGGGTTGACTTTTGTTGAGTTTTTGAAAAATGTGTAAAGATCATAGCTTTATCTATTGTAATTGATTTCTCTTGCATTGTTTGATGTTATTAAGTCGATTTTGGTCACATTTGAGCTGTGTGGAGGCGAATTTTAGGGGAAACGCTATTTTCGAGGGTTGATTTTGCCTAGTTGAGGTAAGTATCTTACCTAATTTTATGTGGGGGAACTACCCCATAGGATTCGGGTTGATTGTGCTATTTGTGTTTTGTGGGAGACGTGTACACGAGGTGACAAGTGTGTACACATGATACATGTGGTATTTGACCAGTTTAGGTTATTTAGACTCTTTCTATGCCTTAATTTAATTATCATAACATGTTACATCTTTCATTGTTAGTCTACCCTTACATGCTTTATTAGACATTATTAGCACTTGTTCTACCTCTGACTTGTTTTATTTGCTCTCATATGTCTAAGCTAAAGTTGTTACTTTCCTTATTTTCTTGTTACCTCTTTGTTATTGAATTACTCTTACTTGAAGTTGTTGTTTCGTGGAATACCTTCTTGTTGAGTTATTGGTGTTGAAATTGTAAAAGTCGTTATCACTTTGAGGTGAAGTTGTTAATTATTGAGGTACCTTTCCTTGATTAGTATTATTCATTCATCTTGTTGTTATTAAGATTATTGAAGACATTGTTATTGAGCCATGGGCTTTTTGGTGCGAAAATATTGGTATTGTTGACTTTTTGGAACGTTCTGGCGCATGGACACTTGTGGTGCGAGTTGTGATGGTGCTGTGATATTGATATGCATGTGGTAGTATAAGGCTAGGGGTTGATATGCATGTGGTGAGATAAGGTAGGCTTTATACGCGTGTTGCTAGTAGGGGAAATACTTAAAGCCATGCGGTGAGATAAGGTGGGCTAAAACGCGTGTTGCTATTTCGGGAAAAATGAATTTCAAAACTGAATGTAAGTCTCACGTGGTGATATAAGGAAATGTTGTGATTGAAATTGTAAAACGTGAATATGAGGCAGTACCTCGATTGTGATTCTTGTTATACATTCCATATAGAAAAGGTGTATTGGTTGAACAATTCTTGTTGTTTTCTTTCTTGTCTTACTTGTTTTGCCATATTTGATTACTTGTCGTTCTCATTATTCGTACCCTTCTTGTTGCCTTCTTGTTTAAAATCTTGACATTAGCTTGAGTTACTAGATGGATTTGTTATCATTCATTTCTCCACTTTCTGTTACTTCTCGTGACTATATTTTGTTCCGTTTATCTTGTCCTAGTAGGTGTCTTGACCTGACCTCGTCACTAATCTACTGAGGTTAGGCTTGATACTTACTGGGTACCATTGTGGTGTACTCATACTACGCTTCTGTACGTTTTGTACAGAACCAGGTACGTCTGCCTGTGTGGAACGCTAGAGATTGATTAATTAGCTACTTTAGGAGACTTCATGGTATACCTGCTCGATATTCGCAGGCCTCGAAGCCACCTTCTGCTTTCAAGATAGTCTATTGATTATCCTTGTTCCAAAAGAGTATTGTATTCTGAGACTATTAGTACATTCTTGTAGAGCTTATGACTCGGTTCCACCAGGTTTTGGGGAGTTATTGTCAGTTGTACTACTGAGTTTTATTATTATAGTTTAAATGGATTAATTTGAAGTTTTATTATTATTTCTGTTGTTTCTCAATGCATGTTAGGCTTACCTAGTATTACAGACTAGGTGCCATCACGATATCCTAAGGTGGAAGATTGGGGTTGTGACATCACCACGACACGTAGCCCAATCCAAACATACTAATCAACATGAAAACACGAGGATCCAATCATCAACTCAGAATCACAAGTAGGAATAACATACCATAATCCAAAAACCATTCACTAACTCATAGAACAAAAATCACAACACAACGGACTCCCCATGCCTGCAAAGCACCACAACCACAAGTCATGGGCAACCCATCCAAAACTCTTCGAAAGCCATTAGGACCTTCTCGATAGTCATCCACTCCAACCTCAACAACCCCGGTATAACTAACATCACGGTCATAGCACGACAATCTAGAATAGCATGATACAGTGATATCCAATCTATACCTAACTTCAAATCACAATGCACCATATTATGTAACAGAAGGTCAGACCTAGTCTCATAGCCCCCAATAGTGACCATACAAGAACGATAAATATGGTTCCAACATTATAGCATCCCCAACGATTGTAGACACATAAATAGGGGTACTCATGAATCACGAGGAATATCCAAACATGAAGTAAAATAGGACGACATATACAAATAAGTAGGACCCGGATCAATTAAAATTGATGCATCTCTATGAGAAACCGGAACAATACCTATAATGATATCATATGGTGCATCAGCCCTAGTCCACCAGGTAAAGCATAACAACGGGCATGGCCTCCCCCTCTAGGATGCCCTCTACCTGCATGTCCCCCATCTCTAGCTGGTCGTGCAGGTGTAGCATCAAATGGATCGGAAATCATTGCCTGAGTACTCTGTTGAGGCACACCCGCCCAGAGTTTGGGACAATCTCTCACCATGTTCCTGTATCACCACACTCAAAGCAACCACTCTGGAGACGTGGCTTTAGGAGCTATCCGGAATGAGTGCTTTGGGAACCATGGATAACTAGAGCACCACGTGAAGCATGAAGTGTAGACTGAACTTGTTGACCAACAAAACCTCTGCCATGACGTGCCCTGTCCCCAAAATAGGGAACAGTAGACCCTGCAGGTCCATGAGTCTTCTTTGCCTCCCTATCCTCCCTCTCTAGACTACGAATAGACTTCAACCTCCAAGCGATCTCCACAACCTGATGAAATGGAGTATCAGTCTCCAACTCCCTTGCCATCCCAAATCTAAGTCCATAACTGAGTCCTTCAATAAATCTGTGGACTCTCTCTCTAACAGTGGAAACCTAAGCAGGTGCATCACGAGATAACTCGACAAACCTCATAGCATACTCGGACGCAGTCATAGTCCCCTGGTGCAAATACTCGAACTCAGTGCAAGACGCATCCCGGTGGGTATATGGAATGAACTCCCTTAAAAATAGAAAAGTAAATTAAGCTCGAGTAAGTGGAGTTGGGCCAACTAACTTAATCACCTTATAAGTACTCCACCATCTATATGGCGACCCCGTCTGCTGGAAAGTATTAAGGTCCACCCTACTCAACTCCACTATGCCTATAGTGCACAGAATATGGTGACACTAGTCTAGAAAACCCTATGTATCCTTAGAAGTTGCACTACTGAAAGTAGGAGGATGATACTTCTTAAACCTCTTTAACCTCTTCTTCTCTTCCTTTGGAGCCACTGGCCTGACCTCATGATGAACCAAAATCATGGGCTGCACCGGTATAACACTCGAAGCCTGATTAATATGAACTTGTTGCTTTTGAGTATGTGTAGTAAGAGTCTGGACCCCTCACCCAGCGTGCGAAGTAGCTGGTGCAACCAGAATCAGTCCTGCCTGAACTAAGGTCCCAAAATGCTCAAAAAGATTGCTGAAGTCTCCTGAAGTCCATGGCAGCAACATGCGCCTCATGTATCTGCTCCCCACTTAGAGCTACTGGTGGCTCCTCAACTACTGCTCAGGTAGGTGCTCTAGCTGTAGCACATTCTCATCCTTGGCCTCTGCCTTTGCCCCTTCCCCTAGCAACACTAGCCCTGGGGGTAGCATCATCAGTAACTGAAGCTCGTGTCCTCACCATCTGTGAGAGAATAAAAGGATGAAGCGTAATGACCCGACCAGTCATATTGAGTATTTGTATTCAGTTTGGTGTTTTAAGGTCTTGAGTAGCTTCATATTATATTATGAATTGCGTTTGTGGTTGGTTTCAACTTTAAAGTGATTCAGCATTGATTTGGAAGAATGATTTTAATTTTAGAAGCTTTTAAGGTGGAAGAGTTGACCAAGTTTGACTTTTGCATATTTGATCTAGGATCAGAGTTTTGATGGTTTCTTTAGATCCGAAGCATGATTTTCGGCTTAGGCATATACTCGGAATTGGAATCGAAGGTTCCAAAGTTGATTTGGCACTGTTTGGCAAGAGTTGGCAATTTGAATGTTTAGAATAAGTTAGATTGTAGGTTGACTTTATGGATATCGGGTTCAGATTTTGGTTTTGGGACTTAAAATAGATCTTTTTTGTCATTTGAAACTTCTTTGCAAATTTGGGTTCATTTCGATTTAGTCTGATAGGAATCGAGTGTTTAGTTGTGATTTTAGTGATTCTCGAGTTCATTATGAAATTTTATGTGTTTTAGTGTCCAATTTGTGGTAACGTGTATTATTTTGGTGCTTTTATTACGAGAGCGAGTTCAAATAATATTTTTAGACTTATGTGGATTATTGGTGTGGAGCCCCGAGGGCTCGGGTGAGTTTTGGACGCATTTCAGATTGATTTGGGCTGGTTTCTCAGCATCTAGTGTGTTGATGTTGCAGTTATCGCACTTAAGAGAACCAGTTCGCATTTGCAGTCAACTTTTTTGCGAAATAATTATCGCATTTTCGAAGGAGTTAGTGGAATGGCAGGCTTTGCATTTGCGAAGCCAGCCTCGCAAATGCGAAGAGGACCTAGGCTAGGACATCTCGCATTTGCGACCATTTGGGCTGCTTTTGTTAAGGGGGTGACTTTGCAAATGCAAATTCAATGTCACATTTGCGACATTTCCTGGGTTCTACGGGCATCGCTTTTGTGATGGGTTTTCTGCATTTTCGGGGTTCTTGTCACCTATTTCTTGCAGTGTCGCATTTGCTTGTTCTTGTTGCTTATTCCTTGATCAATTTTTTCTTACCTCCTATATGCTTTCACCTATACTAGTTGAAAATTTTTACTGCTTCATGCCTTTACTTACCTTTATTGCGTTTACCTTACTTTTGCACTTTATTATGTTATACCCAATTGTGTTAGTCCTTTAATTGTTCTTTTGGTAACACTATGAATATTACCGTTGATCAACTAAATGATTACACCTAGAGAGCACTTTATATTATAATCAAATCGATTATGAATATGAAGCCTCTAAACAAGAAAACTATACATTAGTAATCCTCTTGAAGAACTCTCTAACTCTACGTGTCTTTCCTGACATATGCATTAAGCTGAATGTTCCTATTGTTTCCTTCTTTGAAACTCATTTGAAAATCGTCCAGTTTCTCCCTTCCACGTATGATAGAACAGCTCCAACAGTTGCTGCCACTGTTTCTTTCTGTTTCTATTCCAGTTTTTCTTTTTGATACTCACTAAGATTTCCTCTATATCGCCTTTTTGTATATGCACATCAAGCTAACCCAAAATCTCTTATCGTATAGTCTTTAGCCATTGACAGTCCTTATACAAGTGTTGGTGCATTTCATTTACTTGATCTACTCACAGGCAGCAATTTACATTTTCCACATGCATCTGCAACTTCAACATACTCTCCTTTGTAAGTAGCCTTCTCTTCACCCCTAACCACAAAAAGAACATGTGCTTTGGTTATGACATTGCACTCCAGGTGAGATCAGCAACACACATCCTAAATTGCCGACCTATTAGTGCATTGTAACTTATGGTTATTGAATATTCCCCGCCCTTAATCAGAGTCTAAATCCCCTTTTCATACCACTATTTCATGTCCTCATTTAGGGAGTTTATCTTTTTCCAGTACCAGCTGCAGTCAGCTAGAGCTTTATGTGTCCAAATGCTAGTGTTAGACTTCATGTATAGTCCATGAACCCATCTCACCCACAAATCTTCCTTATTATTTATCAGTTGCCACAATAGTTTCCCCACAGCAGCAACATTCCAAAGTTTGCCTCCATTCACATTCAGGCCTCCATACATCTTAGGAGAGCAGATTCTTTCTCATGCTACTAGAGCCAGTTTCTTCTTCTCTCCTGTATTGCCCCATAAGTATTCCCTACATATTTTATCCATCTCCTTCATTACACTTTGAGGAAGAATGAATACTGCACTCCATAAGTTGTAGATAGAAAATAGCACTGAGTTTATCACTTGTAATCTGCCAACATATGAAAGTTGTCTAGAATGAGTATTTTTTATTCTACTAGTTATCCTGTCCACAAGTTGAAGGCAGTCCAGTTTATTCCACTTCCTTGAAGAAAGAGGAAGTCCAAGACATCTTATTGGAAAGGTTCCTTCAATGAAACCAGTTGTAGCTAACAATTGACCCTTTGTAGAATCATCTACCCCAACTATAAACATGCTTGACTTATCTAAATTTGCAACTATCCCTGACACCTCACTGAAGTGATTGAGTGCTTCAACCACCCTTGTTACTGAAGGTACATTACCTTGGCAGAATATCATGAGGTCATCAACAAAAATCAAGTGAGTCAGCTTCAAAGTTTTACACATATGATGAAATTGAAAATATGGAAGATTACTCTTAGTCTTCGGAACTCTTGAAAGGCATTCCATTACTAACACAAAGAATAAGGGAGACATAGGGTCCCCCTACTTTAGTCCCTTCTTCCTTCAAAATATCCATGTCCATCCCCATTCACTTTAATGGAGAATTTGGGAGATGTCACACACACCATTACTAGTGAATAAACCTCTATGGGAATCCAAATACAGTCAGCACCTCCTTTAGGAATCCCCAATCCACCATGTCATAAGCCTTTCTAAGGCCAATCTTCATAAGACATCTAGCAGAGGTCTTCCAGTTATAATGCCTCAAGAGGTAATGACAAATTAGCACATTGTGCATCTATGAACTCCCTTACACAAATGTTGCTTGGTTGTATGACACAATAAGTTAATGCAGTGCTTCAGTCTCTTGCAAATCATTTTGGAGATGCATTTATATAAAACATTACAACAGGAGATTGGTCAATATTGGCTAGCATATTCATGCCTCTCTACTTTAGGAATCAATGCTATTATTGTAGTATTCAGTTGCCTTAGAAGTTGGACATTCTAAAAAAACTCTAGAATAGCTGTAACTATGTTTGCTCCTACGATGTTCCATGCTGATCTAAAGATTCAACTACCATAGCCATATGCTTATCAATTTGAAACATTACCTCTTTGCCTTCCTTTCCTATGTATGGTCTGATTAGGTCCAGTTGCTGCTCAATTGACAACACATGCCCTTGTTTCACAAAGCTAGTAAAAGCCTTGACTCTAGAGGATACATATTTGCCCAGAAGGTTTTCATAGTAGTCCACAAAGACTTGAGCAATATGGTCAGGATCAGTCTGCCAAGTGCCATGTTCATCCTTTATCTGTAAAGTTGCCTGTTTCAGTCTTCTATGTTTAATCACTCTATGAAAATATTTTATATTGTCATCTCCTAGATTTATCCAAGTTGTTTTGCTCTTCTGCTGTAAGTACCTTTCTTCCATGTAAGATGTCCTTCGGAATAACTGATATACTTCACCTTGTTTGTGCTGTAACTCTATGTAATAAGGATTTGTCTGTAGTTTTTCCTAAATTTTCCTTAGCTCTTACCTATACATATCTATCTCATTTACTACATCCTTCAAGTAGTTAGAATTCAGCTGTTTCAAGCTCTTCTTCAGCAACTTCAGTCTTTTAACTACTGTCAGCATTTTGCACCCATCTACTTCCACCTCCCAACCAGCTTTCACTGTATCAACAAACTAAGGATGTTAATCCCGTACATTGCAACATAGGAAAGACTTCTTCTTTCTTACTCTATCACCTTCTAGTATTAGCCGAATAGGACAGTGATCGCTTATTCCTTCATGGAAGAATTTGGCCTGACAAGCAGGTAATAAGTCTAGCCATTTGTCATTCATAAATGCCCGGTCAATCTTAGAAAACATTCTTTGATCAGATTTCTTATCGCTCCACGTATATATGTGACCCTGATTTGGAAGTTCAATTAAGCCACTTGCATCAATACAGTTCCTAAACTCCACCACTACTGCCCATGTTATATGATTGCCTCCTATTCTACCCTCCTATGATAAAACTGAGTTGAACTCCCCTAGGACCAACCATGGTATGGCACAAACTGCATTATGTTGCATAATTCATTCCAACATCCGTCTCATTTCCTCTCTAGTGTTGAAAGCATACACCATAGATACCTAGAACGTTAACTCTAGTGGAATGTAAGTCACCTCACAAGTTATCACCTGAGCATCAATACTAATAGGTACTACATTATAGTAATACTGCCTCCAGGATAACCAGATTCGACCATTATAATGTGATTCTAGGTTGGTAATATAATTCCAACCTCCAAATATACAATCTGCTATTTTATCTATTTTCTCCTTTTTTATCTTTATTTCTAGCAATCCAACTAGCCTAGCTCTAACTTCATTGAATAGGATCTTAACTTCCTCCTGCTTATTTGGGGAATTCAAGCCCCTAACATTCCAACATAGCAGGCCAACCATCCCCAATGTGAGGTATAGTTCCCCCTCCCCCATTTCTTGCTATGACACTAGCTCGCGGGCCAGACCATTTAGACTTGAGTTTTCCGGGAAAGAACTTGAGTCTTGAATTTAAGAGTAAGACCAAGTCACTGGAATTGAATTCCTGCTTCAAAATCTTCTTATCATGGAAAAACATCATTCTCTCCTTGTACATGGCTGCACTCTCATAGGCATGGAGACGGAATTCATCCATCTCATTGAGTTGTGTCATTCTCAGGTTAGCAGCCTCGGCCCAGTCAAGATTCAATTTCTTCAATGCCCACATGGCTTTTCGTTCAAGCTCCACTGGCAAGTGACATACTTTGCCAAAAACCAACCGGTACGGTGAAGTTCCACTGGGAGTCTTAAATGATGTGCGATATGCCCACAACGCATCATCTAGCTTCCTTGACCAGTCGGTCCTGTTTGCATTGACCGTTTTTGCTAGGATGTTTTTGATTTCCCTGTTAGAAACTTCAACCTGACAACTCGACTGAGGATGATAAGGTGTGGCCACCTTGTGCTTTACGCCATACTTTTCAAGTAGCCCGGTGAAAGCCTTGTTGCAGAAATGAGAACCACCATCACTCAAGATGGCCTTGGGAGTCCCAAACCGCGTGAATATGTTCTTCTTCAAGAATGCGGTCACACTCCTTGCTTCATTTTTGGGCAAGGTGATTGCCTTGACCCATTTGGAGACGTAGTCCACAGCCACTGAGATGTAGGTCATTCCATAAGAGGTCACAAAAGGGCCCATAAGTCTGTCCCCCACACACATCAAAGATCTCGACCTTCAGTACGAAATTCATATGCATCTCATGTCTTTTAGATATTGACCTTATCTTTGACATTGATAGCATGCCTTGACTATTTGATTTGCGTCTTGGTAGATCGATGAGCAATAGTAGAAACATTCAGGCACCTTTGCAATTGTCCAGTTTCCTCTATGATGACCCCCAACCGGAGAATCATGGGATGCTTTGAGAATTTTCATTACCTCATCTTCAGGAACACACCGCCGAATGATGTTGTCGGCACAAATGCGGAACAAAAACGGTTCCTCCTAGTAGTATTGCCTACATTCCCGCAAGAACTTTTTCTTTTGATAAGTCTCCAATCCATCGGGAATAAGGTCACTAACCAAAATGTTAGCGATGTCGGCATACCAAGGAGCGAATGTTCTAGACAATGCCAATATGTGCTCATCTGGAAAGGCATCATTGATTTCAAGGTCTTCTTTTGGTCTCCCTACCTCTTCAAGCCTAGATAGGTGATCCGCAACTTGATTTTATGTCCCTTTCCGATCCTTGACTTCGAAGTCAAACTCTTGCAACAAAAGGACCCACCAAATAAATATTGGTTTGGCATCCTTATTCGCCATAAGATAGCGAAGAGCACCATGATTGGTGTAAACTATCACTTTGGAGCCCAACAAATAAGCCCGAAACTTTTCAAAAGCATAGACAATGGCGAGAAGTTCTTGCTCAGTCACAGTGTAATTAATTTGAGCGCCATTGAGTGTCTTTCTTGCATAGTAGACAGGGTGAAGGATCTTGTTATGACGTTGACCAAGCACCGCCCCAATAGCTACACCACTAGCGTCACACATGAGTTCGAATGGAAGAGACCAATCAAGTGTGACAATAATAGGTGCCGTGGTGAGCTTTTCTTTCAATTCCTCAAAAGCCTTTAGACACTTCTTATCAAATAAAAACTTTGCATTTTTTTCAAGGAGATTGAACAAGGGATTTGCAATTTTTGAGAAGTCATTGATAAAACGCCTATAGAAGCTTGGAGATGATTTTGATCTTTTCCTGATCAACCTCTATGCCTTGTTTGTAAACGTTGTTTCCCGAAACAATGCCCTCGTCCACCGTGAAGTGGCATTTCTCCCAGTTTAGCACAAGGTTTGTTTCTCTACATCTTTTGAGCACTTGTCTAAGGTTGTCAAGACAATGCTCAAAGGAATCACCCACTACACAGAAGTCATCCATAAAAACCTCTAAGAAATCCTCCACCATGTCCGAGAAGATTGACATCATTCACCGTCGGAAAGTAGCCAGGCGTTGCGCAGCCCAAAAGGCATACAGCTAAAGGCAAAACTCGCATATGGGCATGTGAATGTCGTCTTCTCTTGATCTTCCAAGGCAATGTTGATTTGGTTATAGCTAGAATATCCATCCGAGAAGCAATAGAATGACCTTCCTGCTAGCCGATCAAGCATTCGATCAATAAAAGGCATAGGGAAATGGTCTTTACAAGTCGCACTGTTTAGCTTCCGGTAATCCATGCAAACTCTCCATCCGGTCACTATTCTCATTGGGATGAGCTCATTTTTCCGTTTTGAATCACGGTCATGCCTCCTTTCTTCGGAACACATTGCACCGGACTCACCCAAGAACTATTGGCAATGGGGTAGACCTCCCCGACATCTAACTATTTGATGATTTATTTCTTTACCACCTCTTGCATGGAAGGGTTTATCCTTCGTTAATGCTCGACACTTGGTTTACTCTCTTGCTCCAATTGTATCTTGTGTTGACAAATTGCGGCGGGAATCCCTCGGATGTCCGCTATTATCCACCCAATAGCTTGCCTGTGCTCCCTCAAGACATTCAACAGTGTTTCTACCTGCACATCATTCAACAAAGAAGAAACGATTACCGGTGGAGTGTCATTAGAGCCAAGCAATTTATACCTCAAGTGCGGTGGAAGTGGCTTGAGCTCAAGTTGCGGAGGCTCAATAATTGAAGACTTGGCGGGAGGAGTGACTCTATTCTCTAAGTCAAGAAAAAATTTCTTAGGAGCAAAGGTGTAGGACCCATTTCCTTCAAATACATTCACCGATTCCATGTACCCCTCCATGTCTTCACCATCAAAATTTACCAAAATAGCCTCCAACGCATCACCAAGGCATTGTTCTTCCATCTTCATCTCAGTTGCATCTTCTACCTCATCAACAACATCAATGACTGAGATGATTTCATATGCATGTGGCAACTTCATACCCTTGCTCGCTTGGAAAGTAACCTCTTCGTCATTAACTCGGAACTTGATCTCATTTCGTTCATAATCCATAAGTTCTCTTCCTGTAGCAAGAAATTTTCTCCCCAAGATGATAGGGATCTCTTTGTCAACTGCACAATCAAGGATCACAAAGTCAACGGCGAGGAGGAACTTTCACAAAAACATCATCAATAATTCCTAGTGGGCTTTTTATTGAACAATCGGCCATTTGCAACCTCATACTTGTAGGCCTCGGCATACCTAACCCCGGTTGCTTGTAAATAGCAAGAGGCATTAAATTGATGCTAGCCCCATTATCTCAAAGAGCTCTTGCAAAATCGCATGCCCCAATAGTGCATGGAATGTAAAAGCTCCTGGGTCTTCTTTCATTTGAACGGTGGTTGTTGCAATGATGGAAATAACCCGGTGAGTCACATTCACCACTTCATTCTTGGTGGTTTTCTTCTTAGTGATCAAGTCTTTCAAATACTTAGCAAAACCTTCCTTCCAATGCGGAGAGTTGGAATATTTCTCATTTGGTAGAACATGGGGGTTTGAACTCCGATTGTAAAAGTTGTTGTTGTTGCTATTCTAATTCCTTTGATTTGAACTACCTTGGTCATTTCGCCACTATTGGTTGCCTTGCCCTTGCGGGTTAGGCCTGCATTGGTTTTGTTGTCCTGAACCTTGGTACGGTTGCCTTTGATTACCTCCTTGAAAGTTGTTAAAATAATTTGCTTCCTCATAATCTTCATTTGATGTCGGTTGAACATCTTCCACCGCATTCACCTTTTTTGTTTGGCTTTTACTATCTTTGTCAACACATTGACGTTGGTGGCAAGCCCGGCAATTACTTGATCTCTTTCTTGGTTCTCCTTAATCATATTGGCTAAGGAAGGAGTACCATATGCAATTCCACTCGTGGTGTCCTCTAAGTGCCAAGCTTGGTTATGTTTTGTAATTTTGTCAAGGATTTGTGTGATACTCGCAAATATTTTATCCAAAAAAGATCCATCAGCTGCATTCTTGGCTATAGATTGATTCATAGCATCCAAACCCATGTAGAATTTCTCCAACAAGATAGAGTCTGGAAAACCATGATTCGGCGACCTCACCAAATATAACTTGAATCGATCTCATGCCTCATGTAGATGTTCTCCCAGTAATTGCTTGAAAAAGAAAATTTTATCCCGGAGCTCAGATTTCTTGCTTTGTGGGAACCATTTAGCTAGGAATTCTCGAACAAGTTCAGGCCAAGAATGAACGGAATTTGGTAGTAGATTTTGAATCCATTTCCTCGCCTCTCCAGTTAGTGAGTACTTGAACACCCTTAATCTTAGGGCATCATCTGAGACGTTGTTCTGCTTGTGCATCGCACAAACACCCAAGAAGTTTCTGAGATGTTGTGTCGGATCATCATCGGTGGAATTTCTAAAAAAAAAAACCTCTACTTTGAGCATTAGGATTAAACTGTGTTCCACCTTGAAAGTGGCAGCATCGACTCTTGGAGGTACAATAGCATTTGTATCCTTAATGTACTTATCTATGTCCGTAAAAGGATTCTCTTCTTCGTCATATTCGGCCATGATTTCCTATCAACACCAAGCAAAATAAGTAAAGTGTGATGGAATAGAAGAAGATGTAAAGTAAAGCACACACAAATTAATAATTTCAAAATCATATTCACCAGAAACGGCGCCAGAATTTGATACGCTCAAATTACGCTTTAAATAAATAGTGTATGGCGGTCGGTGTCATATATTATAATCCAACAAGGTTGGGGTCGAATCCCACAGAGAATAGGTGTGAAAAGGTTACTTGAATAGTGTAAAACTTCACTTGAGTCGTAATTCTATTCCTTTAGCTTACAAGAGAATGATATAATTGTGATTTAACAAGATAACTATTTTGTTATGAGAATGTGATTAATTTGATTAAGGAAACCAAGGTTGTGTCCCCATCAATGAAATGTAATGCTATCGGTGTTAATATGATATATTTCTAATGGAAGGTCCTTTGATATGCAAATGGTTTCTAAATGACTACCCAATATTTTCCAATGGTTGGGTAGTATTTTCTCTTTATGATTTTCCCAAATATAAAAGAGTTACAAATAGGAACAACCAATTTATGCCAAGTAGAACCCACTTATTCCTAAGCGATTCTATTAAACAAGGTTTAAAGTCTTGAGTTCTTGATATTCACTTCTACCAAACCCTAAACTTTTCCATGTAAAGAGTACAATGGAATTTGTTAATGTTTGCAACCACCAACAACAAATAAGCACAAGAAATGAATAAATATCAACCACCCATTATATATATATTCAATGTGAAACACCCAATAACATTACACCCATTTAGGGTCCACAACCTTAGTATTTAAAACTAGCTACTAATACTAAAATACAAAAGCAAAATAATAAATAAAGATATAAAGCTTACAAAAGTGCAAGATTCTCTTCACAAGCCTCCAAATTAATGGAGTATTCAATGCCTTCAATGTTGTCCCTTTTTCAGACTTAATGACCCACAAAAGTCCTAGTTATTCTTTTATAGTGGACCAAAAAAGGTGAACAAAATTGTACAAAATTGCACATGCAGAGACCTTCTGCGATCGCATTATGGTCGCACACCACGTATGCGGTCCGCATAGTCAGCATTTGCATCGCATAGTTGTAGGTCTTGAGCCCAGATCACCTGGTCGCATTCCAATTATGCGGTCCGCATATCAGTTATGCGACCGCATATGCCGTCGCAAAATAGCTACCCAGCAGCTTCAGTTGGAATTGTGCGGTCATTATGTGGTCCGCAGAAGTGTTATGCGACCACATAATGGACCGCACATTTTTCTCTTCAGTTGGCCAAAAGTTCTGCTTCGCTTTGCGGAGGTTATGCGATACGCATTTGACTTTTACGGTCCAATACTTACAGCATTTATGTCTTTTTCTGACTTTTGACTTCTTTTCCATGTTCTTGGGTCTTCAAGTCTCATGCACTACAAAAAACCAAAACTTGATAAGAATTAACTAAAAATGCATTGAAAGAGAAGCTAAAATCTATGTAATTTGTATCAAAAGTGCCGAAATTCTACGGCACATCAGAATTTTTTGAAAAGATTTCTGTCATATGTCATGTGGTTTGTACAACCACTACCAATCATCTAACAATTCGATTTCTTGGTTGAAAGAAGGATTGTCACAAACAGGTGATCTTCTTCTTCTTCATGGCGACTTGGGCATCTGCTTCATGCTTTTGAGATTAGCCTTTGCAAATTACAGCTTCATGACCAAGTTGGTTGCTAAATTTTGCACTTTGCATCTTGCCTCTTTCAATATTTGAATGGTGGATGACCCTTTTTGCCACAAGTCTGATAAAGTGGGTAATTTTCATTGCATTATTACCCTTGCTTTGAGTTTTGTGGTTGACTGCCAAAGCTCCTTCAACCATACACCATCATGCCTCATAAGCATCCTTTGCTCTTGTGCCTGCAATGTATTTAACAATTTTGCCACGGTAATCTTGGATAGATCCATTGTGTTTTCCAAGGTGGTTATGGATACTTCATATTTTCAGGCACCGTAACAAGAATTTTTTCAATAATTCTTGAATCATTAAATTTAGTACCAAGCAATCTTACCTTGTTAACAATGCCAAGCAACCAATTTGAGTATCCTTTGACGGTCTCATATTCCTTCATTTTCTACAACTCGAATTCCCTTACTAAATTCAACACTTTCATGCCACGTATTATTTCATCTCCTTATATTCTTTCTTCAGATAATCACAAATTTCTTAGGTTGATTTGAGTGCCATAGCTCTCGTAAAAATTACTGCAGATATACCAACAAACAAAGTTACTTTCTCCTTGGATTTCCTGTTTTTCTTTTCCTTTTGACTCTTGATCTGGGCCATGGTGGGATTGTAAGGTAGTGGAAGAACATCATAATTCTCTTCCACGGCCTCCCGACAATCTAAAGCCTCCAAGTAAGTCTCCATTCTCACTGCCCAAAGTTGGTAATTTTCACCATCAAAGACTGGAGGAGCCAATTGAGATAATTGTTTCAGTCTCCATCTCACTCAAGAAATTTATTTTAGTCAGGTCCCTTAAGATGATGTCTCTTGATGCAAATTATTGGTTCTTGATAAAAGAAACTAAGGAAAATAATAGGGAAAGATGACAGGAATATAAAAGAAGTATACTGGAAGTTAAAAATTCTATTCTATTTTACTGCATATGGACTATAAATTTATAAGAGAACTACTAACTTAAAAGACCTAAAAATCAGCACAAATCTGCTGAAAATAACAAACTCCTAAAGTCTAGTTCACTTCTAAAGACTAGTTCAAAATTATTTCAAATTCAAACAAAAATTACTGCAGTAAATAACTCTTAAGCTGAAACAGTAAAATAATTTTACTGAGGCTTCTAAAGCATATTTATAGTAAGGCATGGCAATTAATTTAAAGCATTTATTCTATCTTTTCATAGAAGTTGACTACTCAACGGGAAAATCTGTTGGCTTTTTTTAAAGGTGACATGAAAAATGGAGGAGTCACCTTTTGGATTCTCAATCTCACCCTTTCATTGCCTACAAATACAGAGGTATTGTTTCGGATTATTCAAAACAAAATTTTCAAAAGTTTTTTCATGTTTCTAAAATCGAATAGAGTCTGCATTTTGTGATTTGTTCCGTCATTTGAGTTCGCGGAAGTTCAATCATTTGTAGTGCTGCTATTTCAGGATATTTTTTCGTTTTCTGAGATGAATTAATCAAAATACCTTTGGTAACGGTGACGAGATTTAATTCCTTGAGGACACACAAAATATTTGTGCCCCGGAATATTTTTCTTGTTTCTTTTTTTTGTAAACTAACGTATCTAGTTTATTATTTTTCTGTTTATGAACTAAGTTCTACTAACAAAATCAACTTCAATTTACGATTAAATCAGGTAGACTAATAAACTCGGGGGTAATATAAGCAGTTTATTTGCATAATTTTGAACAGACACTAAATTATGAAGTGTTGACTTTGGATTATACTGAGCAAATAAGAAACTCGAATAG
The DNA here is from genome assembly GCF_001879085.1 of Nicotiana attenuata. Lineage (NCBI taxonomy): Eukaryota > Viridiplantae > Streptophyta > Magnoliopsida > Solanales > Solanaceae > Nicotiana > Nicotiana attenuata. Next base: position 144,428 of record NW_017670861.1, read on the forward strand.
GAGCAAATGTTTTTTAGAATTTCCGCGTCGCACAAGGAGTTGAAGTTGCATTCTAATATATAGCCCCATATTTGATGCAATATTTTGCTTCACGAGTTGAATCTGATGTATTGCAACCAATAATTTTCTCAAAATACTTGATGAGACTGAAAATTCTTTGCCGTGATAACATTAATCATAATAGCCAACAAGCCAAGTCAACTTAGTCAGAATAACCACAAAAATTTTCTTGAAATTATTTAGATTATTTCATTTGACATCAAAAACTACAGTACGGACCTAAAGAAACGATCGTACATACAATACGATAATACAAACATAATTTAATACTATTTTCTCACAATAACTACAATTCTAGTGAATTTGTAGTATTTTATTCTTTTAAACACAAGACACCACGCCATTATTTATTTATTTATTATACATAAAAAAGGAGAATTTTGAGAGCATTTGAAGCTTATTTGCACTTGTGGTAGCAGTAGCAATAACGTCTAAAGATGCTCTTCTTAATGCACATACCCCTCTTTGCCCCCTCTTTCTCTTTGCAGTCTTCGTCACAGTGTTCACTAATAAAGCAATAGCCAGAAAATGTCTTGCTCTTCCTTCGGCAAAGTTTGCCCTCTGCCGCTTGCATCTCTGCAAGGAACAACGACTTATCATAAGTATTTTTGGTTAAAAACATTTATTTGAGTTGAAATATACGAATTTCTTCTTAAAAGATTGAAATATATGTATTTATTTTTGTTATAAGTTATAACAATAATGATAATCATTTCATATTAGCGAGTTCGTATATGATTGTGCAATGGCATAGCTAGGTGCTCGTTGCATGTACTACGAAAGGATTATAGCAAGTTAACAACTAGCGTAGAATTAATCAATTTATAATGAATTTTTGCAATTTTATGTAATATTGGATTGTAGTTTTGGGTCCAAATCTTTACATAGAGACAACTAGTTTGGAATTCGGGTATATATACCGTTATTTTGTGGTAAAAACACTAATCTTTTGGAATTAAATAGATGCATACAATATTCACAAATGAAATGACAATGAAAAAAGTACCAACCATTGGAAGAAATGAGGAGGAAGCATAAGAGGAGAGCAAGGAAGGTTGTATAGCTCACTAGTGACTTTGCCATATTCCTATACTTTGGATATAATACGATCTTTCTATTTTTTTTGAAGGGATTTATGTGTGGAAACTACTAAGGGAAGATAGGTACTTGTAGCAAAGGCCAGGCAATTTATTTTATGGTTTAGTCAAAAATTCCAATGAAATATTAATGATTTAGTCAAAATATTCAATGAAACTGTTTTACGCAAGTAGTTGGCTATTCAAAGAAGAATACTCTTGGATGCAATACTCTTGTTCGTAGTCCTTATCAAGAGAAGCTCTGATCACAAAATTGGGGATAAGAATGATATAGTTTTTTTTCTTTCTTTTTCTAATTAGAATGTTCAAATGGTAAAGCACAAAGTATAACACCTGTGAGCACGTTCATCCAATAGGATTGTAGTAAAAAAGGTAAATAATACGGGAAAAAAAAACTTTTATTTTAGATGATGCATAATACCATCGATGTTGTATAAAAAATTTAGACCTACTTCAACATTTCGACTTGGTGTTCGTATCCTTTCAAAGTTCTTTTTCTATTTATTGGTTTTTCCACTCTGTCTGTCCATACATAAAGAGCTTTTTGGTTTTTTCTTTCACTTATTAGAAGAGGAAGAGAAAGGGAATATAAAAGTCTCTACGACTCGGTCGAGAAAGAATATTTATTAGTAAAATGGTGATATTTTGAATAATATGCAAATCAGCATTTTATTTAGCGGAAAATATTGAATGATGTCAAATGACTCAGATTCATTACTTAGTCAAGCAATTAAGAAATATAATCAAGTTTGAATTTAAAGCAAAATCATTATAGTACAATCGCCGTTATCATCAACAAATCTTGAATTCAACTTTCTCGAATCTATTGCTTAAAATGAAGGCAAGAACATGAGAAACTGCATAAATAATAAAATGTCACGACCCGGAATTCCCACCGTTGGGACCGTGATAGCGCCTAACATTTTACTTGCTAGGCAAACCAACGTTAGAACATTTATCCATTTTTAACAATTTAAAATTAATTAACGAGAAAGAACTGAAATAACTGCAATAATCCAAAGTAAAAATGCGGAAGCTAAAACGGCCAAACGTCTAATACAACCCTGGACCCGGTGTCACAAGTGCACAATCTACTAGAGTAGTACAAACAAGGGTCTGAAATAACATAATATCTGTCTGAAAAGGAAGTACACAACAAAATAAAAAGGGAAGGGGACTCCAGGAGCTCCGCGCGCTGAGCAGCTATACCTCAAGTCCCCACCAGCTGTCAAATTCGAGCACGCTAATAACCACCACTGGGACCAACTCCAAAATCTGCACAAGAAGTGCAGAGTGTAGTTTGAGTACAACCGAACCATGTACTTTATAACTGCAAGCCTTACCTCGACGAAGTAATGACGAGGCTAAGGCTGGTGTGATGACCCAAAAGGTCATTTTATGATTGAAAATTAAATATTGTGTTCCAAGGCCTTAAAAACTTCAATTTATCCCTCCTCGATTTGCGTGCACAGTCCCAACGTGATTCCGGAAAGCTTCTATGTTGAAAGTTGATGGAAATAATAATTTTTTCCTTTGAAAGTTGATTTAGTTAACTTTGGTCAACGTTTTGGGTAAACGGATCCGGACTCGTATTTTAACAGTCCCGGTGGGTCCGTATCGAAATATGGGTGGATACGGTATAATCGAAGGGTCCAACTTTCCCTCGTTACGACATCTCGAAGGCTCTAAACCACAGTCAAGTTTCATCCCTCGGGGGCCATCAACGCTCGACCTTGGAGCAGTACGGACCGATGATTACAGAGAGAAAGTGGGGAGTTCCCAAGACACATAACCAGAGCTGACAATGTCTGGTGGGCTATGTTCAGACCTGAATCATAGTGTCAGCTAGTTGTCCCATCTCTATATTTTTGTAATAAAGTATTTGTACTATGTTGGGGTTTCCCCTCATATATAAAGGGGGTCCTTGCCACTTTGTAAAGGCGGTTGCTCAATACTAAATACACAAAAACATTCTCTCTGCTCTTTAACATAGTCTCTTTAGTTCATTACTTCATTTATTGCTTATATTCATTGTGTTCTATTTATTATTCTTCACTTATTGCTTATTATTGGCAATAAACAGCCGTCGTTGATCTTATCACAACTGTTAGTCGTCCATCGACTACCCTCGATAGCTCTCAATCGAGCATCCAACTCGATCTCGAGGCCCCGATTGACAGTGATTTGGTTTGGTTAATATCTCGTTTTTTAAGCTCTTATCTCGCTCCTAAGTCTTTCACATAGCATCAACTGCTTAACAACTAGCATAAAAATAGATCACGTATTTTTAGAACCTCACAAAATCAAATTTAATTGTTATTATAATTTTCACCGTTAACAGTTTGGCGGCCACCGTGGGGCTAAAAATAATAGTGATTATTTTCTTGCTGGTTTAACCACGTAACACAAGTTATCTTTCACACTTTTTCTTGTCCAAGATCTTTGATTTCAGGTCAAAATGTCTAACTCAGTAAACGCACGTGAAAACATCAACCTTGAAGACCATGGAGAAACGGTGTTGACGCACCAGGTGTTGGTGTACCACCATGAATCCCTGAGAACGCACCGGAACCGATTCCCGTGGACGCGGTTTCACGCGGAGCTCAACACGTCAAAATAAGCTCCCACACCAACAGGAGCATACACCAAGGCGACCAACAAGAAGCTCAGAAAACCTCAGCTAGGGAAGAACAGGAGGTTAGCCTTCACGTTATTTTTGAAATGTTGCAGGCACAATAGCTGGCTATTGCTCAGCTGCAAAGTCACTAGAAAACTCCTAGCACAGTAGCACCGGGGACGGCTCCCCCAGCCGAGCAGGTACCAGAGAGGTCAAGCAACAACGGGTCGGCAGCCGACCCTGATCACTGCCAACTCCACGCTACTATAAAGTAGGAAGAGAGGGTCGCAATAACTCTTACCCGATATGAGGGTCGGGATTGAATCCACAGAAAGCTAGAGAGGGAGTTGGGTATCCACTTAGACTAGAATTGTGTGTATGCTCTTAATTGATCTTCTTATCATTTTTGGGTTTTTCAATTATAAACTACTATTTGAAACTAAATTAAGCTACAAGATAATTGCTAATGTTGTATCTAATGGGAAGAAAGGAACTAGGGTCGGGGCATCACCTAGGTGGCTAATTGACGGGTAGATGTTACTAAGGTTCGATTGACATAATTGGGGCTTATGTTATGACTGTTGCACAATTTTACCCACTCTCACACCTCTCGGTAGAGAGAGTGATTTTGCCCAATTGACTCTCTCAAGACCAAATGGGTAGGCAAATTAGATCAAACAACTAGGGTTCAAGTAGGGTGATTACTCTCTCGAGGTTTAACCCGTTAATTGGGACTATCATTTCTCATGAGTCCATCCCAATATCTTGTTGGGTCAATTTTGGAGACTTAGACTCTCTTTCTCAAGAAGAGTCAAATCCACAAAACACAAATCAGTGTTTGCAACCACCAATTTATAGATTAAAACATAAAATCAACCCAAATAATAAACACCCATAGTCAATCTAACCCTAGATGGCAACACCCATCAATTACCCACACTAGGGTTGAGCCACAACCCTAGCTAATGGGTTTAGCTACACATGCTTGAAAGAGAAATGAAGAAATAGATGAAGAACAAGACATAATAACTAAATACTAAATTAAATTGCAAGAATCTATTGTTAATTTAAAGCTAAGATGCCAAAAATGGCTACAAAAGTTGTTCTCACGAGCGCAGCTGTGTTCTCAAAATAACAGATAACCTAAAAAATGGTAAAATGATATATTTATACTAAGCTGGAAAAACTGGACAAAAATGCCCCTGCGGAGTCAGTGCGGGCCGCACAAAATGGACCGCGGCCGCACAAGGCTCTTGAAATTCAAAATTTAGCTCTCTGAAGTTGGGCTCCGCGGACCGCGTAAAATGGACCACGACCGCGGAGAAAGCTGGCGCGGTCCGCGCAAAGACGATCGCGGACCGCATGGATGTGGACTCTAAAAACTTCAACTCTCTGAATCTCTATTCCGCGGATGGCACAAAATTGACGTGCGGCCGCAGAGCCTTCACCGCGGACCGCGAGATGTGTACCGCGGTCGCGTTGCCTGAAGCCAGTTTTTACCACTCTCTGAATCTCCTAGTGCGGCCGCAGTTGACTTTGCGCGGCCCGCACTAGGCCTGCTTTCCTTCAGATTGCTTGGCCTCTAGTACTTGAGTAGGTTTCACTCCTTTTTGAGCCGATCTTCGATATTTCGTCACTTTGTCGATCAAACCTGCAATCAAGCACACTTATGAGCCTTTTGGGATTATTTTGTAACAATTTATAACCGAAGTGTAAGCAAGAAGGAGTATAAAACATGGCAAAATCCCTAGTTACCAACTCCCCCAAACTTAAGCTTTTGATTGTCCTCAAGCAAACAAAATAAAACCCACCCCTTAAGGGAAAATCCAATTACTTTTCAGCTATCCTATATATCCTCAACAAGCATCAATTGGGACTAACAATTGCCCTCAATACGAATGAATCGTTAACACATTTAACTTTTGAAACACCATGGATTAAGTGTGACACAAGAGCATCAAGAGTTGACTCACTACATCAAAGAACTCTCTCAATTACTTTGGTCATTGTGGAACCCAAACTCACACATACTCAACTCTCCTTAAGCAAATCTCACCTTTTAGAACATGGACACACAAATCGAAGTTAATGGGAATTCACTCATCTCTCTCAAGAAAAAGGTCAGAAGTCCTGCTCTAGGTACCATATGCTTGACCCTCATGTAAGTATCCACTAATGCAAGTGTCATTCAACTAAAGATCATATAGGGCTTTTGTGGAGTCAATGTGAAGGCCTTTGGGTAAGGGTAGGACATGTTTTTGTTCAAGTGGGTTCAATTTTCCCTTAAGCACTTCTTTTGATTCATTTGGCACAAATCTCTTGACTCTTTGAGTCATTTCACTTCTTTCTAAGGGGTTAGAGAGACACATTATCACTCTTTCTTATGCATTTCTATTCTTTTCTCCTTTTTCAGCTTTCCACGCCTTTCTTTCTTTGCTTTTCTTGAATCCCTTTTTCATTATTATTTGTCATTTGCTTTTCTTTCTTTTTCATTGCCTTTCCTTTTTCTTCACTTTTGTGCCTTATACCACTTTGTTGTCATCTTCGTCTCTCCCCCCAAACTTTTAGTTTTGCCATGTGCTCAAGGAAAGAAATGGGTTCCAAGAGAAGGTATATTTTGAGAACGGGTATAGGCTTGTAACTTGTTTTTTCTTTTTTTTTTTGAAAGAAGAAGGTTTAAGGCTCAAAAGGGTTAACTAGGGAATCATGTCATTGGTAGGCTTATGGAATTGTTCAAAATGTCATTTGGATCAAGGAGAGCCTATAATCACTTCTCAAGTCAAAATTCACTTAAGATTTAGCCTCAACAGACATTCAGGGCAAGTTCTAGACCAATGGCACGGGACTTGGACTCGCAATTCGATTTCTCACCACACAAGCTAAGGGATTGCTAAAGACATCGAGTCGGGGGCCCACAACAACCTTAGACATGGTTTGAGCACACAATGGTCCCGAAAGAACTACTTGATGGATATTGGCCAACGCAAGAGTCTCAAGGCCACGACTTTCACCATCCTAAACACAAAATTTTTGTCTTTGACCATGGGATCAAAGGAAAATGTGCTAGGCCCAAGTGAAGCTTTGCTTGAGGTACCCTTAACTACAAATACCAAAAACAAAAACAAAAACGGACTCAAACCCTTAAGAAGGTTGTCACGCCATCTATCATTGGGAAGAGCCACCCGGTTCACACAAAATTCTACCTTTGGAAAGAACCGTGGCATTAAGACAACCAAAGGCTTATTAAAAATGTCCAAAATAAAACAAAAGGCTTCAAGCCTATATAAGAAGCTAAAAACTAAAATGTTTTGCGAAAATAGAAAATAGAATAAATATTTACAATAGGGGATTAGAATATTCAATGGGGGATGAATATATACAATAATGCAACTTTCTATACATACCCAAAAAGAAGATAAAACGTACGATGAAAGTAACTAAATGTAAAGTTACATACAAACCAACAGAAAATCAAAGGAAAGCATAAAATAGTATTAATATTTACAGTTATCCAAAAATGAAGGGCGCACCCCCTGGAATAAAAGCTGGCATTGTCCCCAATGCCAACTAACAAAATAAGCATAAAAAAGTATAGGGAAAGGATATGAAGACTCCCTAAGCCGTGTCGGTCTGCATGGGATCATCTGTGGTCCCCGGGTCCTCTGTATGCGTGGGAACCTCAGATTGGTTCCCGGACTCCTGCTGCTCAGCTGCTGGGACTGGGGCCTGGACCTGGACAGGCTGAATATCAGGGGCATTCTTTGGCTGACTGGAGGAGGCCTCTGGTGGGTCTGCCAACTGGATGATCGCCTCATCTGCACTGGGGAGCTTCCTCTTCTTCCTAGGAAGCATCTGTGTCTGCTCCTGCTGTGGCTCTGCTGCTGCTACTGCTGCTAGAGTTGGATCCCCAATAGCAAGTCCAATGGTAATGAGTCAGTCTTTAGCTTGTCCACATCTGCTCTAAGCTCCTTCACTGACTCCTTAGGAGCCCGTGTTTTTCGCAATTTCTTATGCTCCCTGTCAAGCTCCTTCAGAGCCTTGCCGTGTGAATCCACTGCCATAGACCAGGCATCCTGAGTCCTGATGATCTTTTCCTGGTTCTCCAGGATCTTCCTCAATGTGTCCTCAATGGACTGTGGAATCTGTACTGGCTTTGGTGCTGACTGAGCCGCAATTGTAGAAGACAGTATAGACAACTTGGATGACGCAGCTGACATCCAGTTGTTCAAGCTATGAAGTGCCTGGCTTTGTTGGTGGGCAGTGATAGGATGGGACCGGGAAGATGGAATCCCCAGGCCAGCTGAAGTAGAAGGACCAGCAGTAGTGGAAGGTCTCGGAGGCAACTCAAAGGTGGTGGAGGCAGGCTCAGTGGAGGGCTCTACCGCAACCGGCTCTTCAGACTGGCCAGTTGGAGCAGAGGTAGGCGGCCTGTTATTCTTGTCCTTGGGGTTATCTGGCCCCTTCAAACTGTACCACGAAAATGGAGCCACAGGATTGACCTTGATATCAAANGAGTTTTACCGTACTCTCTTTCCCTTTTGTCCCCCTCCGGGACGGAACCGACCTACTCCTCGGGTTGTTGTGATCCTTTGCCACCTCTTTGTTTAACCATTGTCTGCAAGCACACACATCTAACATTGTTAGTCTAAGCACAGGCAGTGAAACAGATGCAGAATGAATTGCAGAACAGAAGCTCAGACAATTGCAGAAACAGTTGTAGTAACTGGCCAGTGCGGGCTGCACAAAATGGACGTGCGGCCGCACAGGGTTACCGCGGACCGCACAATATTGATCGCGGTCTGCCCAAGTCAAAGGCCCTCAATACATGCTTTCTAAATCTCTCCACCGCGGACCGCACAAAGTGGTATCGCGGCCGCGGTGGGTCAGCACGGACCGCACAAAGTGTTATCGCGGCCGCGATGGGTCAGCGGACCACACAAAGTGCAATGCGGCCGCGCTGGGCACAAGACAACCTTCAGAACATAAGCACTGCAAACCGCACAAATGTGACCACGGTCCACGAAGGGTGCTAAGTTAGGGCACTGACTTAGGGTTTCAAATTTTTGCAATTTTGTTCATGTTTTCACCCTACTATGTCCCTACTCGATTTAACAAGTTAATAAAACTCTTCAGGCCCACAAAAATTAACAAATGTACGAACCTACGCTAACAATCAGAGAAAAATGGTAAAAAGGAAGAAGCTATGAGCTAAAATATACAAAAACTAAAAATAAGCATAAAGATATGATTGAGATGTTACCAAATGAGTATATGCAATGGAAGTAGTCACTCTAAGCAAGAGGTACGGTTAAAAAAAAAAACGAGTATGAACAGTAAAAAGGGCTCTGAGAGTTTAGGGTTCGAAAAGGGTAAAAGGAGACCCTTGAGGTCTATATATAGAAAAAAGTTGTGGGACCCAGTCTTACCCACCAGCGTGGCCGCACAAAACGGACCGCGGACCGCGCTGGGTTTGTTCAGCAGAAGTTTGAGAAGGCAACCTTCGCGGTTCGCACAAAACCGACCGCGACCGCGGAGGTCCACCGCGGTCCGCACAAAATTCAATGCGGCCGCGGTGGCAAACTTCAGAGAATCAACTTTTCTTGCTCACACCAGTGCGGACTGCATGAAATGGACGTGCGGCCGCACTGGAAACTTTAGAGACCTGACATTTTTGCACTTATGCCCTGCACTGCATCAACTCAATCCCTGCAACATCTCACAACCAATTAGCTCAAATATCAATCCTAACTACCAAGAAAATCAAAGAAAATAAAAAGAAAAACACATGGGTTGCCTCCCAAGAAGCGCCTGATTTAACGTCGCGGCACGACGCGGGTTACCATCACATCATTTGAAATGAACCACAGCCACCACGTGGCTATCATCAATCTTCCCAAGATAATGCTTGACACGGTGCCCATTCACCCTAAAGACTTCACCATTTTTGTTCTTCAAATCTAGAACACCAAATGGGGTTACACATACAACTTCAAATGGCCTACTCCACGTTGATTTCAGCTTTCCAGGAAATAACCTAAGACGGGAGTTGAACAAGAGGACCAAATCAGTAACTTTGAACTCCTTTTCACGAGCATATTTGTCATGTATGTACTTCATCTTGTCCTTATACAAGGACGAACTAGAGTATGCATGGAACTGAAATTCATCAAGCTCATTGAGTTGTTCAACACGAAGATTGGCCGCAACATCCCACTTAGGGCAATGACTTAGGGTTTCAAATTTTTGCAATTTTGTTCATGTTTTCACCCTACTATGTCCCTACTCGATTTACCTAGTTAATAAAACTCTTCAGGCCCACAAAAATTAACAAATGTACGAACCTACGCTAACAATCATAGAAAAAAGGTAAAAAGGAAGAAGCTATGAGCTAAAATATACAAAAACTAAAATTAAGCATAAAGATATGATTGAGATGTTACCAGATGAGTATATGCAATGGAAGTAGTCACTCTAAGCAAGAGGTACGGTTAAAAAAAAAACGAGTATGAACAGTGAAAAGGGCTCTGAGAGTTTAGGGTTCAAAATGGGTAAAAGGAGAGGTCTACATATAGAAAAAGTTGTGGGACCCAGTCTTACCCACCAGCGCGGCCGCACAAAACGGACTGCGGACAGCGCTGGGTTTGTTCAGCAGAAGTCTGAGAAGGCAACCTCCGCGGTCCGCACAAAACCGACTGCGGCCGAGGAGGTCCACCGTATTCCGCACAAAATTCAATGCGGCCGTTGTGGCAAACTTCAGAGTCAAATTTTCTTGCTCACACCAGTGCGGACCACATAAAATGGACGTGCGGCCGCACTGGAAACTTCAGAGACCTGACATTTTTGCACTTGTGCCCTGCACTGCATCAACTCAATCCCTACAACATCTCACAACCAATTAGCTCAAAAATCAATCCTAACTACGAAGAAAATCAAAGAAAATAAAAAGAAAAATACATGGGTTGCCTCCCAAGAAGCGCCTGATTTAACATCGCGGCACAACGCGGGTTACCATCACATCATTTGAAATGAACCACAGCTACCATGTGGCTATCATCAATCTTCCCAAGATAATTCTTGACACGATGCCCATTCACCCTAATGACTTCACTTTTTTTGTTCTTCAAATCTAGAGCACCAAATGGGGTTACACATACAACATCAAATGGCCCACTCCACGTTGATTTCAGCTTTCCGGAAAACAACCTAAGACGGGAGTTGAACAAGAGGACCAAATCACCAACTTTGAACCCCTTTCCACGAGCATATTTGTCATGTAGGTACTTCATCTTGTCCTTATACAAGGACGAACTAGAGTATGCATGGAACCGGAATTCATCAAGCTCATTGAGTTGTTCAACACGAAGATTGGCCGCAACATCCCACTTAGGGCACTGACTTAGGGTTTCAAATTTTTGCAATTTTGTTCATGTTTTCACCCTACTATGTCCCTACTCGATTTACCCAGTTAATAAAACTCTTCAGGCCCACAAAAATTAACAAATGTACGAACCTACGCTAACAATCAGAGAAAAATGGTAAAAAGGAAGAAGCTATGAGCTAAAATATACAAAAACTAAAATTAAGCATAAAGATATGATTGAGATGTTACCAGATGATTATATGCAATGGAAGTAGTCACTCTAAGCAAGAGGTACGGTAAAAAAAAAAACGAGTATGAACAGTGAAAAGGGCTCTGAGAGTTTAGGGTTCAAAATGGGTAAAAGGAGAGGTCTATATATAGAAAAAGTTGTGGGACCCAGTCTTACCCACCAGCGCGGCCGCACAAAACGGACCGCGGACCGCGCTGGCTTTGTTCAGCAGAAGTCTGAGAAGGCAACCTCCGCGGTCCGCACAAAACCGACCGCGGCGGTGGAGGTCCACCGCGGTCCGCACAAAATTCAATGCGGCCGCGGTGGCAAACTTTAGAGAGTCAACTTTTCTTGCTCACACCAGTGTGGACACATAAAATGGACGTGCGGCCGCACTGGAAACTTCAGAGACTTGACATTTTTGCACTTGTGCCCTGCACTGCATCAACTCAATCCCTGCAACATCTCACAACCAATTAGCTCAAAAATCAATCCTAACTACCAAGAAAATCAAAGAAAATAAAAAGATAAACACATGGGTTGCCTCCCAAGAAGCGCCTAATTTAACATCGCGGCACGACGCGGGTTACCATCACATCATTTGAAATGAACCACAGCCACCACGTGGCTATCATCAATCTTCCCAAGATAATGCTTGACACGGTGCCCGTTCACCCTAAAGACTTCACCATTTTTGTTCTTCAAATCTAGAGCACCAAATGGGGTTACACATACAACTTCAAATGGCCCACTCCACGTTGATTTCAGCTTTCCGGGAAACAACCTAAGACGGGAGTTGAACAAGAGGACCAAATCACCAACTTTGGACTCCTTTCCACGAGCATATTTGTCATGTAGGTACTTCACCTTGTCCTCATACAAGGACGAACTAGAGTATGCATGGAACCGGAATTCATCAAGCTCATTGAGTTGTTCAACACGAAAATTGGCCGCAACATCCCACTCAATATTAAGCTTCCGCAAGGCCCACATGGCCTTTTGCTCCAACTCCACTGGAAGGTGACATGCTTTCCCAAACACCAACCGGTACGGTGACATACCAATCGGGGTCTTGTAAGCGGTCCGGTAAGCCCATAGAGCATCATCCAACTTTTTAGACCAATCGGTCCTATTAGCATTGACCGTTTTGGACAGGATGCTCTTGATTTCTCTATTTGATACTTCAACTTGACCACATGATTGCGGATGGTAAGGTGTAGAGACTTTATGGTTGACACCATACTTGGAGAGTAAGGTATCAAAAGCCCTATTACAAATGTGCGATCCTCCATCACTAATGATTGTCCGGGGTGTACCAAACTTTGTGGGGGATACTCTTTGTATGAAATGCCACCACACTCCTAGCTTCATTATTAGGTAAGGCCACAGCCTCAACCCATTTTGACACGTAATCCACTGCTACTAGAATGTAAGTGTTCCCACACGAGCTAACAAAATGACCCATAAAATGAATACCCCAAACATCGAAGATATCAACTTCAAGAATTGTGTTAAGAGGCATCTCGTCGTTCTTGGAAATCCCTCCCGCTCGTTGGCATTGATCACATGTTTTTACCAAATCACTAGCATCCTTGAACAAACTTGGCCAATAGAAACCGCAACTCAAAACCTTCGAAGCCGTCCTCACCGCTCCATGATGGCCACCATAGGGGGAGGAGTGACAAGCCACCAAAATACTCAATTGTTCACCTTCCGGGACACACCTTCTAATCACACCATCCGTGCAAATCCTAAACTAGTACGGATCATCCCAATAAAAATCCAAACTATCCCGTTTGAGTTTCTTCCTTTGGTTAGAAGAGAGCTCACACGGGAAAATCCCAGTTACAATGAAATTAGCAATATCCGCAAACCATGGTATATCACACATTGACACAGAAAGTAGTTGCTCATCGGGGAATGTATCATTGATCTCCAAGCCATCACACGGCCTTCCTTCCTCCAACTGGGACAAATGATCCGCAACTTGGTTCTCACTACCTTTCTGGTCCACTATTTCTAAATCAAACTCTTGAAGAAGTAATACCCATCTCATCAATCTTGCCTTGGAATCTTTCTTGGTCATCAAATACCTTAGGGCGGCATGGTCGGTGTGCACAATTACCTTGGCCCCCATAAGATATGGCCTAAATTTCTCCATGGCAATTACAATGGCCAATAACTCCTTCTCCGTCACCGTGTAATTCCGTTGAGCTTCATTCATAGTCTTACTTGCATAATACACGTGATGGAATATTTTGTTAACCCGTTGACCCAACACCACCCCCACTGCAACGTCACTTGCATCACACATTAGTTCAAAGGGCAAACTCCAATTAGGTGCGGTAATGATAGGGGTAGTGGTCAACTTGTGCTTTAAAATTTCAAACGCCTCCATGCATTTTTCATCAAAAACAAACTTAGCATCTTTCTCTAGCAACTTGCAAAGGGGATTCACAACCTTTGAGAAATCTTTGATAAACCGCTGGTAGAACGCGGCATGCCCAAGGAAACTCCTCACCCCTTTGAAAGAAGTGGGCGGGGGGGGGGGGGGGTAAGCCTCGAAATCACCTCAATGTTATCCTTGTCTACCTCAATCCCATGCATAAAAATCTTGTGACCCAACACTATACCTTCTTCAACCATAAAATTGCATTTTTCCCAACTGAGAACGAGATTAGTTTCTTCGCATCGGGCCAAGACTCTATCCGAATTTACCAAGCATTCTTCAAAGGAATCACCAACCACACTAAAATCATCGACAAAGACATCCAATATGTCTTCCACCATGTCGATGAAAATAGCCATCATGCAACGTTGGAAGGTTGCCGGAGCATTGCACAACCCGAATGGCATCTGGGAGAAAGCAAATGTACCATAAGGGCATGTAAAAGTTGTCTTCTCTTGGTCTTCCGGGGTGATTAAAATTTGATTATAGCCCGAATACCCATCCAAAAGCAATAGAAAGCTCTCCCCGCAAGGCGATCAAGCATTTGATCGAGGAATGGCAGTGGAAAATGATCCTTGCGGGTCACTTTATTTAGCTTCCGGTAGTCCATGAATACTCTCCACCTGGAAATGGTTCGAGTGAGAATAAGCTCATTGTTGTCATTTGTCACCACCGTCATCCCGCCTTTCTTCGGTACACATTGCACCGGGGAAGTCCATGAGCTATCGGAGATTGGATACACCACACCCGCATCAAGCCATTTGATCACTTCTTTCTTCACCACCTCTTGCATTGCTTCATTTAGCCTCCTTTGATGTTCTAAGGAAGGTCATGCATCATCCTCCAAGATAATTTTATGCATGCAAAATGCGGGGCTTATTTCCCGAATGTCCGCCAGAGTCCATCCAATTGCCTTTTTTCACCTTTGAAGCACCTCCAAAGTGGCCTCAACCTGCAAGTTAGTAAGGCAAGAAGAAAGAATAACTGGAAGAGTTGAATTAGAGCCCAAAAATTCATACATGAGGTGTGGAGGAAGTGGCTTCAACTCCAACACCGGTGGCTCCTCAATTGATGGTTTTGTTGGTGGAGTTTTCCGATTTTCAAGATCCAAAGACAGTTTTCTCGGCTCATAGGAATAAGAGCCCATCCCATGTAGAGCATTGACACACTCCATTCTGCTTGCATCATCATTGACATCAAGATTTAATAGCACGGCCTCAAGGGGATCCTCCACGTTGATCATAGAACTTATGTCATCCACTATCACAGCTGTGATAATGTCCACAAAAGAGCACACCTCGGTGCTATTGGGTTGCTTCATGGATTTGCAAACATGGAAGACCACCTTTTCATCTCTCACTCAGAAAGGTAGCTCACCCGCTTCAACATCAACCAATGCCTTCCCCGTTGCTAGGAAAGGTCTCCCAAGAATAATCGAGAATTCAAAGTCCACTTCACAATCCAATATAACAAAGTCGGCCGGCAATATGAATTTGTCCACCCGGACAAGTACGTTATCAATTATACCCAAAGGCCGCTTCATCGACCGGTCCGCCATTTGAAGTCTCATTGAGGTTGGCCTAGGTTTCCCAATTCCCAAAGTCTTGAAGACTGAATAAGGCATCAAATTAATGCTGCCCCCAAGTCACAAAGGGCCTTAGCAAACTCCGCACTACCGATAGTGCAAGGGATAGTAAAAGCTCAAGGGTCTTCAAGTTTCGGGGCCATAGAATGCACTATCGCACTGACCTGGTGAGTCATCTTTATTGTTTCACAATCCATGGAATGCTTTTTTGTGACCAAATCCTTCATGAACTTTGCATAGCCCGGTATTTGTTCAAGTGCCTCCACCAAAGGCACATTGATTGTAAGGCTTTTCATCATATCTATGAACTTTTTGAATTGATTGTCACTCTGTTGCTTTGTTAACCATTGAGGACAAGGTGGAGGTGGCCTAGGCAAAGGTGCCTTGACTTTGGGCACCACCGGCTCGAGCATATCAATCACATATTCCCTAGACGGGTTCACGGCGTCTTGAGTTTCCACCTCGGCCTCATCAATATCTACCCTCACGTCATTATTCACATTGTTCTCATCCACATCTCCAATTATCAAAGGTACATCATTTTCCTGCAACTCAATATCATCAACCACAACTTGCTTATCTTTCGAGGCATGCACATCACTGCCTCTTCCACTTCTTGTTGTACCCGCCATCACATGATTGTTCCCACTTTGAGGGTTCACTACCATATCACTTGGTAGAGCACCCTTTGGGCAAGTATTTAACGATTGAGAAATTTGGCCTAATTGTACCTCTAAATTCCGAATGGAGGTATTGTGGGAAGCCAATTGAGCATCGGAATCTTGGTTCTTCTTCATAATATGTTCGAACATCATTTCTATTCTTCCCATATCATTGCCTGAAGAACTAGACCCTTGAGATTGAAATGGAGGCGGATTGTTCGGTTGTTGATACATTGGGGCCCTTTGAAAACCTTGTCCCCGGTTGCCTTGATTTCCATTGTTATTCCACCTGCCTTGACCATTGTTGTTATTCCAATTGTTGTTGTTATTCCCATTCCAATTCCCTTGATTGCCCGAATTGTTGTTCCCCCAATTACCACCTTGGTTGTTGTTGTTCCAATTACCACCACCTTGTTGATTGCCCCAATTTCCTTAGGGTCGCCATTGTTGGTTTGAAGAGCCGATTGCCTTGATAGTTATTGACATATTGAACCTCTTCGCTTTGCTCATCATAGCACTCATTTGAAAAATTACCGCCATCATTGTTGTTATATTGTTCACAATTCCCTTGAGATTGTTGCCCTCTTTGCCTCCTTTAAAGCATATTCACTCCCTCCATAGCGTTGACTTGGCGAGGATTTTGAACTTGTTGCAATTGCGCCTTTGCCAATTGATTCAGTGTAGTGGTGAGCTCGGCAATGGCTTGACCGTGATCATGTAATTCCTTGTGCAAATGGATGACTGAGGGGTCACCTTGGGGCACATTCGCTCTACTTTGCCAAGCTGAAGAAGTGTCGGCCATTTCGTCCAAAGTATCACAAGCTTCATTGTAGGGGATCTTCATAACGTTACCCCCGGCTAATTGGTTCACAATGCATTGATTAGTGGTGTTGATTCCCCGATAGAAGGTTGTTGGATCATATCTTCGTCGTGTCATTATTTGGGCATTCNCATGTTAAAACATATACTTAATCGATGTATTTAACTAAAACTAATATAAACCACTTACCTCAAGCTTGGTGGTGAAAATGACACCTCAAAGTTGCTCCAAAATCGGCTCTCATGGAAGAAATGGGGTTGAAATGAGCCAAGCCCCCGATTTAAAGAACCTTACTGCCTCCAAGATTTCCGCACCTGCGGTCACTTGACCGCTTTGCGGTTCCGCAGGTGCGGCCCCACTACCGCTCCTGCGGTTTCTCACCAGGCTGCCCTTTCCACTTCTGCACCTCACCTACCGCAGGTGTGGTCCTGCTTCTGCGGCTATAGGACCGCATCTGCGGTCTTTTCACTTCTAGCCCAACGCCGCATTTGCGTCCCCCATGGCCGCTTCTGCGGCTCCGCACCTGCGACCAAAACCTCGCAGGTGCGGTTACACCAGAAGGCAGCTGTTTTACTTCTTCTTCAAATTCCAAAATTGATCCGTTAAACATCTGGAATCACCCCGACTTGATAGTTATTGACATATTGAACCTCTTCGCTTTGCTCATCATAGCACTCATTTGAAAAATTACCGCCATCATTGTTGTTATATTGTTCACAATTCCCTTGAGATTGTTGCCCTCTTTGCCTCCTTTAAAGCATATTCACTCCCTCCATAGCGTTGACTTGGCGAGGATTTTGAACTTGTTGCAATTGCGCCTTTGCCAATTGATTCAGTGTAGTGGTGAGCTCGGCAATGGCTTGACCGTGATCATGTAATTCCTTGTGCAAATGGATGACTGAGGGGTCACCTTGGGGCACATTCGCTCTACTTTGCCAAGCTGAAGAAGTGTCGGCCATTTCGTCCAAAGTATCACAAGCTTCATTGTAGGGGATCTTCATAACGTTACCCCCGGCTAATTGGTTCACAATGCATTGATTAGTGGTGTTGATTCCCCGATAGAAGGTTTGTTGGATCATATTCTTCGTCGTGTCATTATTTGGGCATTCTTTCACCATTGTTCTAAACCTCTCCCAAATCTCATGCAAAGGGTCTGTGGGTTCTTGTTTGAAAGCCAATATCTCATCTCGAAGTGCCGCCATATGCCCGAGTGAGAAGAATTTAGTAATAAATTTATCCGCCAACTCATCCCAAGTTGTGATGGAATGATTGGGGAGTCTCTCTAACCAATCCAATGCCTTTCCCCGAAGTGAGAACGGGAAAAGTCTCAACCTAAGAGCATCTTCGGACACATTCATTTGATTTCTACCCCAACATGTATCCACGAACCCTTTCAAGTTTTTGTAGGCATTTTGATCCGCAACGACCGTGAAATAACCACGCTGCTCAAGTAAGGTCAACATCACGTTTGTTATTTGAAAATTGCCCACCCGGATTCTAGGTGGGACAATAGCACTTGCATATCCTTGGTTCGGTAGCACCCGAGGAATCGCTCTTGGAGGTGGCGGAGGAGGATCTGGAACGTTGTCATTAGCATTGGCCTGGCAGCCTCGTCTTGGTCCAGGAGGTACAAGAGGCACCTCATCGTCTCCAATATCCTCAACCTCCTCCCCCGCAAGCATATTTCCAAGAGGGTCATTTGCATTTAAAGCCATTTTGGTACCTGTAGTAATCACACACACAAATTACTAACAAAGAAGGAAAGAAGAACAAGACACAAAACTAACTAAATAGATAGCCAAAACCGTTAGCTCCCTGGTAATGGCGCCAAAAAGTGATCACTGCCAACTCCACGCTACTATAAAGTAGGAAGACAGGGTCGCAATAACATTTACCCGATATGAGGGTCGGGATCGAATCCACAGAGAGCTAGAGAGGGAGTTGGGTATCTACTTAGACTAGAATTGTGTGTATGCTCTTAATTGATCTTCTTATCATTTTTGGGTTTTTCAATTATAAACTTCTATTATCAAACTACTATTTGAAACTAAATTAAGCTACAAGATAATTGCTAAAGTTGTATCTAATGGGAAGAAAGGCACTAGGGTCGGGGCATCACCTAGGTGGCTAATTGACGGGTAGATGTTACTAAGGTTCGATTGAAATAATTGGGGCTTATGTTATAACCGTTGCACAATTTTACCCACTCTCACACCTCTCGATAGAGAGTGATTTTGCCCAATTGACTCTCTCAAGACCAAATGGGTAGGCAAATTAGATCAAGCAACTAGGGTTCAAGTAGGGTGATTACTCTCTCGAGGTTTAACCCGTTAATTGGGACTATCATTTCTCATGAGTCCATCCCAATTCCTTGTTGGGTCAATTTTGGAGACTTAGACTCTCTTTCTCAAGAAGAGTCAAATCCACAAAACACAAATCAGTGTTTGCAACCACCAATCTATAGATTAAAACATAAAATCAACCCAAATAGCAAACACCCATAGTCAATCTAACCCTAGATGGCAACACCCATCAATTACCCACACTAGGGTTGAGCCACAACCCTAGCTAATGGGTTTAGCTACACATGCTTGAAAGAGAAAATGAATAAATAGATGAAGAACAAGACATAATAACTAAATACTAAATTAAATTGCAAGAATCTATTGTTAATTTAAAGCTAAGATGCCAAAAATGGCTACAAAAGTTGTTCTCACGAGCGCAGCTGTGTTCTCAAAATAACAGATAACCTAAAAAATGGTAAAATGTTCTATTTATACTAAGCTGGAAAAACTGAACAAAAATGCACCTGCAGGGTCAGTACGGGCCCCACAATATGGACCGCGGCCACACAAGTCTCTTGAAATTCAAAATTTAGCTCTCTGAAGTTGGGCTCCGCGGACCGCGTAAAATGGACCGCGGCCGCGGAGAAAGCTGGCGCGGTCCGCGCAAAGACGACCGCGGACCGCATGGATGTGGACTCTGAAAACTTTAACTCTCTGAATCTCTATTTCGCGGACCGCACAAAATTGACGTGCGGCCACGGAGCCTTCACCGCGGACCGCGAGATGTGTACCGCGGTCGCGTTGCCTGAAGCCAGTTTTTACCACTCTCTAAATCTCCTAGTGCGGCCGCAGTTGACTTTGCGCGGCCCGCACTAGGCCTGCTTTCCTTCAGATTGCTTGGCCTCTAGTACTTGAGTAGGTTTCACTCCTTTTTGAGCCGATCTTCGACATTTTATCACTTTATCGAACAAACCTGCAACCAAGCACACTTATGAGCCTTTTGGGATTATTTTGTAACAATTTATAACCAAAGTGTAAGAAAGAAGGAGTATAAAACATGGCAAAATCCCTAGTTATCAGACCCCGCCATCGTACTCACAAGGAGGATCGAATCGGGCGAGAAGAAGATAGAGGCCAGCGACAAGAAGGTCGAGACATACAACTCTAGGGTCGACCAAATTCCGGGCGCACCCCCGATATTAAAAGGTCTGGATTCAAAGAAGTTCGTACAGAAGTCGTTCCCGGAGGAAGCGGCTCTGAAATCCATTCCGAAGAAGTTCAGAATGCCAGACCTTCCGAAGTACAACAGAACCTTAGACCCCAATAAACATGTTACTGCTTACTCTTGCGCAGTGAAGGGCAACGACCTAAGGGACGATGAGATCGAGTCTGTCCGGCCAACATTATCAGGTCGAAACTGGTAGAGCGGCTCAGGCTGCTTGACCAAATCCTGCCCGCCTCACGATTTCTTAACGGATTCAACATGGCGAGCGAAACAACAAAAGGGGAAATAACCCTCCCAGTCAACGTGGCCGGCGCAACCCAAAATGCCAAATTCCATGTCATCGAAAGAGACATGAGGTATAACGCCTTGCTCGGAAGGCCATGGATACGCTGCATGAGAGCAGTACTATCCACCCTCCATCAAATGATGAAATTCCCGACAAAAGATGGGATTAAAACCGTCTACGGAGAACAGCATGCGTCAAGGAAATGTTCGCAGTGCACGATGTAACGCCGACACCAGTGCCTCCATCCTTGAAGGAGCCAAAGGATTATCAAATAGTAAAATATCCATAGCAGACTACATCCTCGGTTAAGCCCGACTAAACAAAGCAGAGAACCGTACCGCATCCTGATCACAATTGACTGAAATATATCGGGGCTCGAAACATCGCTGGCACATTCTACACTAAGGTATGATTGTCTCCTTTCTCTTTCAATTACATTCTACACTGACCTGAGTGCAGGTATCCGATCGAAACGGCCAAAGCACTCTCCAACTCGAAGGCCTTAGTGTTCAAAAGCATGCGTTGCACTCTTTTCCTTCGACCGGATTTTTATCCCAAAAAGGGTTTTACCGGCAAGGTTTTTAATGAGGCAACATCCACATGCTACCTAAGGAAGACTCAACAAGTATTCAAGGCTTCTTTTGCAATCAACCTCAAATACTGGGGGGCATCCCCCCAGAAGGTCACCTACTCGGAGAAGCCAAGATACGTCGAATGGGGTCTCGATTGGAAAATAATGTACCAGGCCAAACGGTCAAATGAACCGTGTTCCATAGAACAACCAAGCCCCTAACAGCAAAGGCATGTATACTTGTACCAAGTAATCGAAGAATACCTTTCATCGAAGCATTTCACACTTCAAAAGAAACTTGGTATCTTTTGCAAAAACGGCTCCTCTATCAAAAACGTCTCGAACACTCGGGGACTGGCGTCAACAACACAAAACAATGCAACCCCTGGGTCGGAGCTCCTAACTCATAAGCCCTCAATGAGGCAACACTAAGATCACAAAATAGCTCCAGATCCAAAAATGTCCCGAACAGTCGGGGACTAGCATCGAAAAACTCAAGTCCACATGAACTCGGGTCGGAAACTCCGGAATCGTAAGCCCTCAATGAGGCAATACCAAGTTTACAAATAATGGCTCCCGAGTCGAGAAACCCTCCAGGACTCGGGGACTGCCGTCAATCGCCATCTCCATCGTAATGGCTCCTAAGCTGAGAAATCCTCGATAACTCGGGAACTGCCGTCAATCGCCATCTCCATCGTAATGGCTCCCGAGCTGAGAAATCCTCGATAACTCGGGGACTGCCGTCAAACGCCATCTCCATCGACTCATAAAAAATCCGGGGACATAAGACCCCAAATGGGCAGCTGTAGACATGTGATTTTTGACCTTCCCCAAGATTTTTCATATTTTAGCATGTAAATATTTAATGTAGGCCTAACATAGCTATTTCAACTATTTTTGGCTTCTTTACTTTATTTTTGTCATAAAAATGGAAAATTACAAAAAAAAAAATATATATTAGCTTACGTATCTTTCATAAATTTAAATAAAAAAAATATACAAAAATAGTACTTTATTTTTATCTCTACATAATCTTGAAAATACAAAAAATATATAATAGTTTCATGTTAGCTTTTGCATTGTGTAGTATTTTTATCTTATTTTAAAGGGAGTCAATTAAGGTGTTGGATCACAATTTTAACAGTGTTAGAGCCCAGTTCTTGGCCCAATTCGGATTAGTCCATTAAGCCTAGGGACCTTTCTAGACTCTTCTTTGGGATAAAAATAAATAAAAAGACCCTAAGGACTTAACACAAAAGACCTAGGGACTAATTGGCAAAATACACAAAATATAACCCTAATCCCTACCCCTATATAATAGTACCTACACCTAAAATAAACCCAGACCCTATACAACAAAAGAACGCCTGGAAAAAGCTGAAGAAGAGCGTCGCAATACACATATACACGACCCACCCCCCTGTATTTCATCTTCCTCATGGACCTAAGTAGCTAGTCCTAGGAGACCAAAGCTACAGCAGTCGTTGCTGCTTCTTCAACTCCTCCTCTCACCACCAGCAGGAACTAGCCAGAAAACGCACAGCCAAAACCCGCCGCTCAGTCCACCAGCCAACACCACCACGCCAAACACACAACAACCAACTCCTCCATAGCTGTCGAGCTCCATCACCAGCTCAAACGAGAAACAAACACACACGCACACGCACCAAAACACATACACACACACATACCAGCACAGTTGAAAACCAAGACAGAATATGGTCATGTTTTCGTTTCTTTTGTTCAACGTCGAATTCGAAACTGAAATGAAGTGGCGCTGAAAATCGAATCAGCTTCTTCTAAGTTTTGGTTTCACTTCAAAAATCAGAAATATTGATATAAAAAGCAAGTTTCGTATTCTGGATTTTGTCCAAAATGGGTGAAAGCTGAGGAGGTGTTCGAAATTTCGGAGCCGTCGTTCGTGTTTCCGGTCGCGGTTCGTTGTCTTGGTTTGAAGATCTGTTGGAATCCCTTCATTTCGGATCCGTGAGATCGAAGCGGTGATTGATACGCGCTTGATTTGAAGCTCTGTTTTTCAGTGTAAAAGGAAGAATTCTAAGGTTCATTTCGTCTCCATTTCTTCAATTATTTGAATGTTTGGAGAAATTTGTTTGTTTAGTTTTGTTGGCATGCTGTATTTGTTCTGCTCGTTATTCTCCATTATTGGCTGTGCCTTGTGTGTTTGGAAAGACTGATTTGGTCAATAGGAAAAAAAAACATAGAATCTCATTTGGTTTCTTATTTGAATTCTCAAAGCATTGGAGCTTTTCTCACATGAGCTTTACCATGCTCTATAGAATCCTGTGAATCATTCTTAGTTTTAGATTTCTTTTGACGCTATACTGATTTTTAGTTTTGTCTTGTTAGCTTCACAGTTACAATCTAGTAGTAGCAATTGTGATTTTCAGATCGCGTTTGCATGTTGAGCCGTGATAGATTAGTTAAAGGAATTTCATTAGCTGTAATTGAATTTGGTTTAGAATTAGGGGATGCAAAAATCAAAGTGGTTTGTGTGGCTTAATTTGGAGTTGAACCAATTAGTACTTAAAATAATATAAACTCTCTAAAAATCGGGGTGTGCCATTTTGTTTAATTCCTATGGTCCTCGCAAACTTAAAAGTGCGGATTTGCTTTAGGCGCATTATTTTAATAATGTACCTTCCTAAACTCGAGTGCGCATTTATGTGACCCAAATCCAAATCTCAACGTCACATAAAATGTGTTGTGGACTGCGGGTGCATTTATGTGACGTGGTTCGAAACATATTTTGAATGACGTTGATATCTTCCTTTAATTAATTAAATAAAAGCGGTTAAAAAGTTAAAATTACACATAGGTTCAAAATGTTTTAAAATCAGATAATTATGCCAGTTATAATAGTTGAGCAACCGTGCTTGAACCACGGAACCCGGGAATACCTAACACCTTCTCCCGGGTTAACAGATTTCCTTACTCGGATTTCTGGTTCGTGGACTGTTAAACAGAGTCATTCTTTTCCTCGATTCGGGATTCAAACCGGTGACTTGGGACACCATAAATCTCCCAAGTGGCGACTCTGAATCTTTAATAATAATCCCGTTTCGATTGTCACTTCAAGTTGGAAAAAACTCCATTTATTATACCTTTACGGGTGTAGTAAGTTAAAAAAGGAGGTGTGACAGCTCTGGCGACTCTGCTAGGGAACGAACCCAGAATCTCTGGTTCAGGGTTCAGAATTCGAGCTTAGATATATTGTTGTATTTGGCTTTGTTTATTATCTGATTTTATTACATGTTTGGGACTAATGTGCAAAATGTTGCTTTTTACCACTTTTGATATTATCTGAACTGTATATATAAAACTGTTACGGAACCCTTCTCTTCTCATCTCCGGGGATGTGCTCGCTGGTCGAGACTCCCTATTCTGTTAGTGTCATACCTTAAAATACGAAAGAGGCCGGACAAGTTACTAAGCCGGATGGCCTTTTGGTTCCCGGTACGTAGCCCCCTCCCCGACTCAAGTTGTCCGCTTGGGTACACAGTCTAGAACATATACCCAGGTTTTGAACCTAGAATAACTCAGCCTCATGCCAGATCCCTAGTAGGAACGCTTATCTGCATCATGTGCATTTTGACTTATGGGACTCGACACAGGGGTTGTGTCCGTCTAGGACAGGTGTACCCGGAATAATAGACCATCCTGATGCATCTTCCTTGTGCACTTATTTGTTGTGGATTCGCATGCTGACCGGCTTTTAAAGAAAATAGCGATATGAGGGTTAAAGAGAGATAATTACCTGTTTGGTAAAAAACCAATGTCCAAATAGCGTCGAAACTCTGCCGAATTTTTGAGAAAAATAGAAAAGGCAAGAAAAAAAAAAAGAGTCTTGTTTCCTAAAATAGTTTGTTGCCAATGAAAAATAAAAGAGAAAAAAAGAGTCTTGTTTTCAAACATAATTTGTTTTATGAAAAAAGAGAAAGGAAAAAACAGAAGAGTCTTGTTTTTAAACAAATAGTTTGTTTTATTTGCCAATGGAAAATGAAAAAGAGGAAAAAAAAAAGAGAATCTTATTTTCAAGAATAGTTAGTTTTATTTACCAATGAAAAAATAAAAAGAAGAGTCTTGTTTTCAAAAATAGTTTGTTTTGTTTGCCCGAACTACGCCAATTTGATTCCCATAGGGTGTGGGATACGTAGGCAACCCACATAGGGTCCGGCTTTCCTAGTAAATCTTAGGTTCTTGGCTTTGCGGGGTCTTAGCCAAATGTTGCACTTCCAGCCATCTTTTGGCCAAATAAGCCACTTTGCAAAAATAACCGCAATCATGTCTTGCATGTGTCTAGTAGGGAATGTTATTGTCTCACATAGTGTTGGTTTAAGTTTTCTCATACAGGTGTGGATTTACTTATCGGAGTTTGGGCATGACATACGCCCCAGGACCATCCAATCAGGACCACTTCAGGAGTTTGCTTGAGGAGATATTCTTTATGTTCTAGTCTGTTGTTCTTTTTTTATATCATCTTTTACCCTCTAGTTTTGTACAGTAATGTCGAGCATTTTAGGTGATGTTAGAGTTTGTCATAGTCTAGTTAAGTTTGTCGAGTCTTTTGTTATTGTATTTCTTTTTTGTATTTGGAAATGTGTTACAAGTCAAAAAAGCAAAAAAAAAAAATTGTGTTTTTATATTTCCTTTAGAAGTTTTCTTTAGAATACTAATTCTAGAAATAGAAAAGAGAAAAAAAATTTCCTTTGAGATTGTTTTTCCTTTAAGCAATTAATATCAAAATAAAATTTTTTTTATATTTCCTCTACTATATTAGGGCCAAAATTAAAAAAAAAAAGAGAATTTTTCTTTTAGTACCTTGTTAAGAGTTTTCTTTAAGGTATTAATCTCAAAAATCCAAAAAAAAAAGATTTTCTTTTGAGGGGTTTCTTTGGAGAATTAGTGAAAAATAAAAAAAGGAGTTTCTTTATTAGGATATTTTGTTTATCATTAGAATTTCTTCTTTAGGCAATCAAAATTGAAATCCAAAAACATTTTGTTTTATCTTTTTCGTTGCTTGTTTCGAAATCTTGCGTCAGGATATCAAATGAAAATTCGAAATGTTTTTCTTTAGTTTATTGTTCGGACTTCATTTCAGAAAAAAGAATCAAAAAATATTTTCTTCTTGTAGGATTTTTCCTTAATAATTTCCCATAAGAGTGTTTGTTTCAAAAAGAAAAAAATATATGCTCGTTAAGCTTGAGTTTAGGATAGGTTATAGAGCATTGAGTCTAGAAAATTCAGAAAAAAAAAGATTTGCTTCTTTTATTCCTATTTTATCATCAGAGTAGTCATTAAAGAAAAAAAAAAGAATGTCAGTTTGTTTACTTTATTCCCGATCTGCAAGAACTACGCTTCGTCTGATTCATGCGGGGTCATGATACGTAGGCAATCTCCATAAGATTCGACCGTAACTAAATGAAAAGAAAAAAAGGAAAAACAAGAAAAAGAATGAAAGGAAAGAGGTGAAAAACAAGAGAGGAAAGAAACACAAAAGAGGGAAAAAGAAAAACAAAAGAAAATAAGAAACCAAACGAAAGAAACAAAGGCAAACAAGAGAAAATAAAAAGGGAGCAAGAGAAAAAGAAAGAAAAGAGCGGAAAAACAATTTGAGGAAAGGAGAGAATAGGAAAAAGAAAAAACCGAGGCAAGAGGAAAAGAAGGAAAAAGGAAAAAAGGGGGAAAAATAAGAGAGAAAAGCAAAAGAAAAGAGGGAAAGGCAAGAAACAAACAATGGAAGAACAAGAGGGAGGAACGAGAGAAAAGGCATGGCGAATACAGAAAAAAGAGAGCTGGAATGACGCATGCAACCAAGCAGAGGCATAATAGAAATGGTTAACTGCTTAGGAGCATTCATTCCCCAAATGTGCGGCTACCTATATATTAATGCTCTAACCGCTAACAAAGTTGTTGTTGATGATGAGTCCAGGCAGGTGGTTAGTTGACTGACATTCTGGCAACTCACTCCTACAACACCCGGTCCAAAAAAAAAAAACAAGTTGATCATGGCCAACCAGGAACTTGACGCGAGTGTTATCGATCCTTCGAGAGAGGTGGAAGAGTTGGATGTTAATGTGATGTATAAACTGAAACAACAGATGGCCAAGATGTATCAAGCATGGGCAAAAAAGGCGCCCGATATCAACCAGAATCCATTGCCGGCCTATCATGAGATAAATATAATCGAGATAGTGCATAAGGGAGGGGAGCCTAAGAAGCCTTCACAGACCGTCGTGATGATACGGTCCAGTGAGGTCGGGCCGGTTGAAAAGTCAACAAGTGGGAAATTAGTGATCAGGTTGGGCGGTACAGATAGTGAGCCATCTGTGGTAGTCAAGAATGGGTCCTCAAGTGAGGTTGCAACGAAACAAGAAAGGGCAAAAGTGGTTGTGCCAGGAGTGTCGAACAAGCCTGTCGTGATTGTGGAGGGTGCCCACACAGATCCCGTCATTGTCAAGCCAGGGGCAGTGAAGCATCCGGTGTCAGTAGTTCCAAAGCCTGTGGTTGTCTTTGATGAGGAGTTGATTTGAGAGGGTCCAAAGTTTATTTGATGAAGTAAACACGGTGGATATTGGGGGAGGCTCTGGTGATAAAGAGTTGCATTTCGTCAGGCCTAATGTGAAGATCAACAATTGGGAAGCTACTCCTTTTCCTACTCGGAGTGAGTTTTGGTAGTGAGTTTTGATTTTCCTTTAGTTGTCTGGATTATTCCAGGGTTGTGATTCAGGTTCTACGTTCCGTCCGTTTGAACGTATTAAGCCTTGTTATCTTCAATTTCAGTGAAATGCAATTTCCCTTCTTCTTCATTTCTGATAGTTTCATTTTTGTTTTTCTTTTCTTTCTTGTACAGTTCTTTCTATGCTGGTCTCAATGACATGACATACATGAGGAATCTTCGGCCCAGTCTTAAAAGTCGGTCTAATTCTGAAGTAATAATACAAGAAATTGAGTGTGATGATGAATTGGAACATGACGATGATGAGTGGGTCAAAACTGGCCTGGAGCAATTGAGTCTGATTGATGAAAAGAGATTGGCAGCAGTATGTAATGGCCAATTGTACCAACAGAGAATAGCGAGAGCATAGTGCGCCCATGGAAGTACGAAGTAGGACAGTTAGTGTTGAGACGTATCTTGCCTCATCAGGCTGAAGCAAAAGGAAAGTTCGCCCCAAACTGGCAGGGGCGGTTCGCGGTAAGGAGACTGAGAGTGTTGTCCAATGAGGCTTTGTATTCAATAGATGTAGAAGGCAGATGCGTGAATATGGTTATCGAGTCTGGTACAATCAAAAGATGTTGCGAATGTATTCTGTGATTTGTTTAACTATGTTATTTGTACTTGGCATGTTTTGAAGATTAGAATGACGAAGGCATTTTGTTCTGCTATCTAAACACTTTATCCTTTGTTACCCCTTTTTGAGCCTCATTTATTTTCTTTCATACCCCTCTTTTGGAATCAGTAACAAAATTCAAAAACACAAGCGTGGAAAGTAAGTGAAGGAAAAAGAGAAAGAAAACAATGGAAAGAGAGAGAATAAAAACAAGAAGAAAAGAAAAGAAAAAAAGAAGAAAAAAAGCAAGGAAAAAAAAGAGGAAGAAAAAGAAAAGATAAATCACAACAACAAAGTAAGTTTTATGACTTGAACTATGTTTGACTTGATCTCGAAAGGGTACGTAGGCAGCCTCTCTCTGAGGTTCAGTCACACCGAAATAAAAGTCCAAAAGTCCCCAAGAAAGAAACTGGGGCAGAAGTTGTGATTGTTGTGAGAAATCTGATTCCGAAAGTTGTAATTTTGATCCCATGTTGAATTGTTTTAAGCCTTTGATACCCTTTCTTTCTAACCCTACCCAAAAGCCCACGTTACGGTCCAAAGAAAGACCTTTCGATCAGTCTTCAAGAGATGCCAAGTCAAGCGAGTAGAGGTGAATCATATCAGGGGAAACACTCCGGTCAAAACGAAGGAAATGAAGAATGAGAGAGTCTTGTTGATGAGAACCCTCATGGGTACCCCTAGGCGATGAAAGCTGAGAGAAATCAAAATGAGAGAGTCTTATTGGTGAAAACCTTCACGGGCACCATAAGGCGATGGTGAGTTGAGAGAAAGACCAAAATGAGAGAGGCTTGATGTTGAAAACCCTACGGGCACCACGAGTCGAATAAGGATTGAGAATCAGATGGGAAATCACCAGACGAAGATTGTGAAAGACGACAGAGTAGCGAAGCCCAGTTTCACAGCTTGGGGGTATAATAGGAGCTGAACATCAGATTTGCCGAACAGAATAGGCCACAGGTGCATGTCAAGGTCATTAGAGTCGGTATCCACATCCGATAGGTTTCTACTTTGTAGTTTTCTTGTTAGGAATCATCTCTTTCCATTGTCCTTCCACTATGTTCCTTTTGTCTTGTTTACTTCCTCCTCTTAAGTCTGTTTGGTCATAACAAGTGAGAAATGACTTCAAAATCTGCCACCAAGCTTTCCAATTGAACAAAACGGGATCTGGTGAACACATCAAAGCGTCAAGTCAGGAAAGAATAGCAGGCACACTGAGTTGGCAACAATCAACATGCTTTGGGATCCTTGTGAAATACAAAGGCTTGGTATATGTCAATTCATGAACGATGCAACAAATGAAGGGTTAGGGCGAACAGATCAAAGGTATTTCCTGTGATAAGCTTGATAAAAGGGTGCTAAACCAGTGACGAGCAAGACCTTCCAAGCAGAATTCAAAGTTATCATGGCAAATGGGGGAGCTGTAGACCTCAAGGACCGGACCAGGGGTTTAAGCCAAGAAAGAACGACATACATCTTGAGTGGGTGGCAATTGACGTGCTTTGGGATTCGTGTGAAATACGAGGGTTTGGTGCGTATCAATTCAGGAACAATGCAACAGATGGAGGGTGTTAGGTGAATGGATCAAAGGTATTTTCGGTGAAACACGAAAGGTTTGGTACATATCGATTCATGAACAATGAAACAAGATGGAGGGTGTTTGGTGAACGGATCAGAGATATTCTCTGTGTCAAGGGTAACAAAGGAGTTGGTTAGTCAATAAACAAGCAAGGTCTTCGAGTGGGAATCAGTTATCGTGACAAGTGAAGGAGCAACAGACCTCAAGGCCGAGGCCAGAGGTTAAGTCAAGAAAGAACAGCATATACACGGAGTGGGGGGCAATGGGCGTGCTTTGGGATTCATGTGAGATACAAAGGCTGGGGAGGTGCCAGTTCATGCAATGCAAATAGAGGATATTGGGTTTGAACGGAGAAAAGGTATTTTATGTGATGAGGACGACAGAGAAAGGGGTTTAGTCCATAAACAAGCAAGGTCTTCGAGTGGAAATCAATCATCATGGGAAGTGAAGGGGCAATCCCCCTCAAAGTTCAAGGCCACAAACCAACCACCACATTTTAAACTGACAAGATTTTTATTTGATTGAAATAGGGGCAGAAAGTTTTCGTTGGTTTCGGAGAAACCCTCCTTAGGGAAAAAGCAAGCACCAAAACAGGTTTGACCATAAATTCTCAGGACCCTCCTGGAAAATGGGACCCAGTTTTTTTTAAGCAATCATGAGTAGCATAATTTAGCATAAAGATACCTCAGGGAATATAAGTGGTTTCAAAGTCGTATGTTTGAAGTAGGATCCAATTAGGAGTTCTCAGGACCCTCCTGGAAAATGGGACTTAGTTTAAATCTCAAAACAATCATGAGTAGCATAATTTAGCATAAATGTACGCCAAGGAACATAAGTTGGTTTCAAAGTTGCCTGTTTAAGATAGGATTCAATTAGGAGTTGTCAGGACCCTCCTGAATAATGGGACACAGTTTTAAGATCTCCTTTAGATAACAAGATACTGTTGTAGGATAGTATAATTCAGCCGTAGAATTGGCACTCTTAAGATAAGACTTGAATTTTGATTTTCAGGACCCTCCTGGATAATGGGACGTAGTTTTAAGGTCTGCTTAGATAACAAGATATAGATAACAAGGTCTGCTTAGGTTAAAACTGTTTTTTTTAACTAGAAGTTATCAGTACCCTCCTGGATAATGGGGAGTAGTTAAGACATATTAGATAACAAATGTAGTGGGAGTAATACCTTTAGAAGATATAACTTAGGTTCGTAATTGTTAGGAGTTGCCAGGACCTCCCTGGATAATAGGACTTAGCTTTCAAAGTCTTATAATAGTTGGTAGAATAATTCAGTTTAACACTCACATCTGTGCCCAGCCACCAAACTGGGGCAGAAAATCTTCTTTGTTTGTCTATTTTGTTGAAATCAGGCGCCCACCTGGAGAACAAGGGAATACATTTNTTCCTTTTGGTTCGTTTACTTCCTCCTCCTGAGTCTGTTTGGTCATAACAAGTGAGAAATGACTTCAAAATCTGCCACCAAGCTTTCCAATTGAACAAAACGGGATCTGGTGAACACATCAAAGCGTCAAGTCAGGAACGAACATTAGGCACCGAGTTGGCAACAATCAACATGCTTTGGGGATTCTTGTGAAATGCAAAGGCTTGGTATATGTCAATTCATGAACAATGCAACAGATGAAGTGTTGGGTGAACAGATCAAAGGTATTTCCTGTGATAAGATTGATAAAAGGGTGTTAAACCAGTGACGATCAAGACTTTCCAAGCAGAAGTCAAAGTTATCAATGCAAATGAGGGAGCCGTAGACCTCAAGGACAGGACCAGTGGTTTAAGGAAAGAAAGAACAGCATACGCAATGAAGGGGTGACAAGTGTCATGCTTTGGGGTTCATGGGAGACACAAAGGTTGGTAAATGTCAGTTCAGGAGCAATGCAACAGATAGAAGGTATTGGGTTCGAACGAGAGGAGGTATTTTTTGGGTTAAGGTTGACAAAGAAAGTGCTTAGTCAAGGAACGAGAAAGGTCTTCGAATGGAAATTAGTTATCATGACAAGTGAAGGAGCAACAGACCTCAAGGCCGAGGCCAGTAGTTAAGCCAAGAAAGAACGACATACATCTTGAGTGGGTGGCAATTGACGTGCTTTGGGATTCGTGTGAAATACGAGGGTTTGGTGCGTATCAATTCAGGAACAATGCAACAGATGGAGGGTGTTAGGTGAACGGATCAAAGGTATTTTCGGTGAAACACGAAAGGTTTGGTACATATCGATTCATGAACAATGAAACAAGATGGAGGGTGTTTGGTGAACGGATCAGAGATATTCTCTGCGTCAAGGGTAACAAAGGAAGTGGTTAGTCAATAAACAAGTAAGGTCTTCGAGTGGGAATCAGTTATCGTGACAAGTGAAGGAGCAACAGACCTCAAGGCCGAGGCCAGTGGTTAAGTCAAGAAAGAACAGCATATACACGGAGTGGGGGCAATGGACGTGCTTTGGGATTCATGTGAGANTGCAAAGTAAGACACAAAGGATCATCGAAGGTTTCGTCGGTGGATTGGCCAGATAGTTTTGTGAGGAAAGGCAAAGTTTCAAATAAAGGGGTCAAAAATGTAAAACAACAGGATGAGATAGAACACTCGGGTCATCAAAAGTCATGGGGATTTTGAAAGTCTGTCAGGAAGTCAAAACGGTTCAAGGCAAGTTCAAGAAGCAAGGCGAGGCAAAACACAACAGCGGAGACGTCTTCAGCAAGAATGCCATCAACTAACCACCATTTTAAATTGACAAGATTTTTCTTTGACTGAAACAGGGGCAGAAAGTTTTTCGTCGGTTTCGGAGAAACCCTCCTTAAGGGATAAAGCAAGCACCAAAACAGGTTTGACCATAAACTCTCAGGACCCTCCTGGAAAACGGGAGTTAGTTTAAATCTCAAAACAATCATGAGTAGCATAATTTAGCATAAATGTACTCCAAAGGAATATAAGTTGGTTTCCAAGTTTGCATGCTTAAGATAGGATTCAATTAGAAGTTTTCAGGACCCTCCTGGATAATGGGACGTAGTTGTAAGATCTGTTTAGATAACAAGATATAGTGGAAGTCGTACATTTTAGTAGAAATGACTTAGGTTAAAACTGTTTTTTAACTAGAAGTTGTCAGGACCCTCCTGGATAATGGGGAGTAGTTTAAGACCTTTTGATAACAAATGTAGTGGGAGTAATACCTTTAGAAGATATAACATAGGTTCGTAATTGTTAGGAGCTGTCAGGACCTCCCTGGATAATAAGACTTAGCTTTCAAATTCATATAATAGTTGGTAGAATAATTCAGTTTAACACTCACATCTGTGCCCAGCCACCAAACTGGGGCAGAAAATCTTCTTTGTTTGTCTATTTTGTTGCAATCAGGCGCCCACCTGGAGAACAAGGGAATACATTTCAAATTTCAGCAATCAGGCGCCCACCTGGAGAACAAGGGAATACATTTCAAGTTCAACAATCAGGCGCCCACCTAGAGAACAAGGGAATACATTTGAAGTTCAGTAATCAGGCGCCCACCTGGAGAACAAGGGAATACATTTCAAGCTCAACAATCAGGCGCCCACCTGGAGAACAATGGAATACATTTCAAGTATCAGCAATTAGGCGCCCATCTGGAGAACAAGGGAACACATTTCAAGTGTCAGCAATCAGGCGCCCACCTGGAGAACAAGGGAATACATTTCAAGTTTCAGCAATCAGGCGCCCACCTGGAGAACAAGGGAATACATTTCAAGATTCAGCAATCAGGCGCCCACCTGGAGAACAAGTACATTTCAAGATTCTGCAATCAGGCACCCACCTGGAGAACAAGGGAATACATTTCAAGATTCAGCAATCAGGCGTCCACCTGGAGAACAAGGGAATACATTTCAAGTGTCAGCAATCAGGCGCCCACCTCGAGAACAAGGGAATACATTTCAAGTTTCAGCAATCAGGCGCCCACCTGGAGAACAAGGGAANTTGGTGAACGGATCAGAGATATTCTCTGTGTCAAGGGTAACAAAGGAGTTGGTTAGTCAATAAACAAGCAAGGTCTTCGAGTGGGAATCAGTTATCGTGACAAGTGAAGGAGCAACAGACCTCAAGGCCGAGGCCAGAGGTTAAGTCAAGAAAGAACAGCATATACACGGAGTGGGGGGCAATGGGCGTGCTTTGGGATTCATGTGAGATACAAAGGCTGGGGAGGTGCAAGTTCATGCAATGCAAATAGAGGATATTGGGTTTGAACGGAGAAAGGGTATTTTATGTGATGAGGACGACAGAAAAAGGGATTAGTCCATAAACAAGCAAGGTCTTCGACTGGAAATCAGTCATCATGGGAAGTGAAGGAGCAATCCACCTCAAAGTTCAAGGCCACAAACCAACCACCACATTTTAAATTGACAAGATTTTTCATTGATTGAAACAGGGGCAGAAAGTTTTCGTTAGTTTCGGATAAATCCTCCTTAGGGAAAAAGCAAGCACCAAAACAGGTTTGACCATAAATTCTCAGGACCCTCCTGGAAAATGGGACTTAGTTTAAATCACAAAACAATCATGAGTAGCATAATTTAGCGTAAATGTACCCCAAAGGAATATAAGTCGGTTTCCAAGTTTGCATGCTTAAGATAGGATTCAATTAGAAGTTTTCAGGACCCTCCTGGATATGGGACGTAGTTTAAGGTCTACTTAGATAACAAGATATAATGGAAGTCATACCTTTAAAAGATATAGCTTAGATCTAAAATTGTTGTTTTGTTAAGAGTTGTCAGGACCCTCCTGGATAATGGAGAATAGTTTAAGACCTTTTGATAACAAATGTAGTTGGAGTAATACCTTTAGAAGATGTAACTTAGGTTCGTAATTGTTAAGAGTTGTCAGGACCTCCCTGGATAATAGGACCTAGCTTTCAAATTTTTAGTAACATTTGGCAATACGATTCAGTTCTACACTCACATCTGTACCCAGCCACCAAACTGGGGCAGAAAATCGTTCTTTGTTTTGTCTATTTTTGTTGAAATCAGGCGCCCACCTGGAAAACAAGGGAATACATTTCAAGTTCAGCAATCAGGCGCCCACCTGGAGAACAAGGGAATACATTTCAAGTTCAGCAATCAGGCGCCCACCTGGAGAACAAGGGAATACATTTCGAGTTTCAGCAATCAGGCGCCCACCAGGAGAACAAGAGAATACATTTCGAGTTTCAGCAATCAAGCGCCCACCTGGAGAACAAGGAAATACATTTTAAGTATCAGCAATCAGGCGCCCACCTGGAGAACAAGGGAATACATTTCAAGATTCAGCAATCAGGCGCCCACCTGGAGAAAAAGGGAATACATTTCAAGTGTCAGCAATCAGGCGCCCACCTGGAGAACAAGGGAATACATTTCAAGTTTCAGCAATCAGGCGCCCACCTGGAGAACAACGAAATACATTTCAAGATTCAGCAATCAGGCGCCCACCTGGAGAACAAGGGAATACATTTGGCAATCAGGCGCCCACCTGGAGAACAAGGGAATACATTTCAAGTTTCAGCAATCAGGCGCCCACCTGAAGAACAAGGGAATATTTTTCAAGTTTCAGCAATCAGGCGCCCACCTGGAGAACAAGGGAATACATTTCAAGTTTCAGCAATCAGGCGCCCACCTGGAGAACAAGGGAATACATTTAAAGTGTCAGCAATCAGGCGCACACCTGGAGAACAAGGGAATACATTTCAAGTTTCAGCAATCAGGCGCCCACCTGGAGAACAAGGGAATACATTTCAAGTTCAGCAATCAGGCGCCCACCTGGAGAACAAGGGAATACATTTCAAGTTTCAGCAATCAGGCGCCCACCTGGAGAACAAGGGAATACATTTCAAGTTTCAGCAATCTGGCGCCCACCTGGAGAACAGGGGAATACATTTCAAGATTCAGCAATCACGCGCCCACCTGGAGAACAAGGGAATACATTTCAAGTTTCAGCAATCAGGCGCCCACCTGGAGAACAAGGGAATACATTTCAAGTTTCAGCAATCAGGCGCCCACCTGGAGAACAAGGGAATACATTTCAAGTTTCAGCAATCGGGCGCCCACCTGGAGAACAAGGGAGTACATTTCTAGATTCAGCAATCAGGCGTCCACCTGAAGAATAAGGGAATACATTTCAAGTGTCAGCAATCAGGCTCCCACCTGGAGAACAAGGGAATACATTTCAAGTTTCAGCAATCAGGCGCCCCCGGAGACAAGGGAAGAACAGAGGATCATTTCAAGTTTTAGCAATCAGGAGCCCGCCTGGAGAACAGAGGAATATATTTCAAGTTTTAGCAGTCAGGAGCCCGCCTGCAGAGCAAGGGAATACAATTCGACTTCAGCAGTTAGGCATCCGCCTGGAGAAAAGGAAAACATCTCAGATTACAATTCAAGTCAGCAATAAAAGAAGCTCGCGGCAAGCGAGTCACGGCCGCACAATAAAGAAAAAGGAGAAAGGCAAGAAGTTAATCCTAATACAGAAGTTGATGGAAGATGTGGGTTGCTTAAGACATGGCTGAAGTCACAAGCATGGTGTGGTATCCGGGTTTGGTCCAAAAAGCTGAGGAAGAATGAACTAGCACCTGCAACTAGCAAGAGTCAAGGTTCAAATCCAAAGTCTGCATGAAGAACCATTCAAGACTCGAGATCAAGCTTCTGAAGACTTATAGATAGGAATCTTGTAACTCATAGTTGACAGGATTAGCTAGTCTTTTAATTTCTTTTGATTTTGATGTAATATAGGACCGCGGACCGGAACCTCGGCAGAACGGCACCTCGACTGGCTCTCCACCTCGGCCTCCTCATCTCACTCCTCTTCGTGTTTCCAGTCAAAGAGGGGCAGCTGTAGACATATGATTTTTTACCCTCCCCAAGATTTTTCATATTTTAGGATTAAATATTTAATGTAGGCCTAACATAGCTATTACTTAAGGGCATTAAGGTGGTTGATCACAATTTAGTACCTACACAAACAAAAGAACGCCTGGAAAAAGCTGAAGAAGAGCGCCGCAATACACATATACACAACCCACCCCCCTGTATTTCATCTTCCTCATGGACCTAAGTAGCTAGTCCTAGGAGACCAAAGCTACAACAGTCGTTGCTGCTTCTTCAACTCCTCCTCTCACCACCAGCAGGAACTAGCCGGAAAACGCACACCCCGCCAGCCACCAGCCAACACCACCATGCCAAACACACAACAACCAACTCCTCCATAGCTGTCGAACTCCATCACCAGCTCAAACGAGAAACAAACACACACGCACCAAAAATATACACACACACATACCAGCACAGTTGAAAACCAAGACAGAATATGGTAATGTTTTCGTTTCTTTTGTTCAACGTCGAATTCGGAACTGAAATGAAGTGGCGCTGAAAATCGAATCAGCTTCTTTTAAGTTTTGGTTTCACTTCAAAAATCAGAAATATTGATATAAAAAGCAAGTTTTGTATTCTGGATTTTGTCCAAAATGCATGAAAGCTGAGGAGGTGTTCGAAATTTCGGAGCCGTCTTTCGTGTTTCCGGTCGCGGCTCCGGATCCGTGAGATCGAAGCGGATTGCGTGCAGAATTCCAAGGTTCATTTCGTCTCCATTTCTACAGTTATTTGAATGTTTGGAGAAATTTGTTTGTTTAGTTTTTTTGGCATGCTGTATTTGTTCTGCTCGTTATTCTCCATTATTGGCTGTGCCTTGTGTGTTTGGAAAGACTGATTTGCGCAATAGGAAAAAAAACATAGAATCTCATTTGGTTTCTTATTTGAATTCTCAAAGTATTGGAGCTTTTCTCACATGTCTATAGAATCCGAATCATTCTAGTTTTAGATTTCTTTTGACGCTATACTGATTTTCATTTTTGTCTTGTTAGCTTCACAGTTACAATCTAGTAGTAGCAATTGTGATTTTCATATCGCGTTTGCATGCATAAAAGTGCGGATTTGCTTTAGGCGCGTTGTTTTAATAATGTACCTTCCTAAACTCGGGTGCGCATTTATGTGACCCAAATCCAAATCTCAACGTTAGATAAAATGTGTTATGGACTGCGGGTGCATTTATGTGACGTGGTTCGAAATATATTTTAAATGACGTTGCAATCTTCGTTTAATTATTAAATAAAAGCGGTTAAAAAGTTAAAATTGCACATAGGTTCAAAATGTTTTAAAATCAGATAATTATGCCAGTTATAACAGTTGAGCGACCGTGCTAGAACCACGGAACCCGGGAATGCCTAACACCTTCTCTCGGGTTAACAGAATTCCTTACCCGGATTTCTGATTCGCGGACTGTTAAACAGAGTCATTCTTTTCCTCGATTCGGGATACCGGTCTGAATCTTTAATAATAATCCCGTTTCGATTGTCACTTCAAGTTAGAAATAACTCCCTTTATTATACCTTTACAGGTGTAGTAAGTTAAAAAAGGAGGTGTGACAGCAGCCTCGGTCCCGTAAGACCTATATAAGGCAACAATAACATCTGTAAGACCTCAAGTAAGGCATGAACTGCACTTGTACCAAGTGACAATATCTGTAAGACCTCGAGCAAGGCATGAACCGCACTTGTACCAAGTATCAAAAAATGTAAGACCTCAAAGGCATGTAAAACATGTAAGACCTTACTACAGGCATAAATCCGATCTCAAAGTTAAGCTATATATCAAACTTGTAAGACCCCTAAAAGGCATACCCTCGATATAGACGCCGAAACTACTTCACTCGGGACTAAAAATTGCTCCGGCCAAACACAAAATGACTACGGTCACAAGCCTGTACCAGCCAAACTAACGCGACTCGGGGACGCCCGACCGTCGCTACAAAATCACTGGCCTTCGATTACTTCGAATCTGCTTCGAAAAGAACCGGTTAAACAGGCTACCCTCGACATAGGCAAATGAGCTTCGACCATGTCAGCTCCTCAACACTAGTTTCGAGATACGAAAACTCCCGAGGTGCTCGATCATCGCCATATAACGAGTTGCAATCGACGTTTTTTATTAAACTGTCGAAGAGTCAGGCAAACACTTTCAAAAATCCTTATCGAGGGAAAAATAAAGCCTACATAAAAGGTCGCATCGACCCAAGGCGTAAGAGCCATTGTCGCCAGCCCGCATAAAAGGTCGTACCGACCCAATGCTTAAGAGCCTAAGGGCCAGCTCTAAATTCAAAACTTGAGGGTCGAATGATCTCGAGTCGAAACCCGATTCGGAGACTGAACCCAAAATAGTTAACTAAATCTGCCTAAGAGCAAAAGTGTAAGAGCCACTGTCGCCAGCACATACAAAAGGTTGTATCGACCCAAAGCGTAAGAGCCATTGTCGCCAGCTCATACAAAAAGTCACGTTGACCCAAAGCGTAAGAGCCATTGTCGCCGGCTTACGCAAACGGTCGCACCAACCCAAAACGTAAGAGCCACTGTCGCTAGCTTGAAATTCAAAAACTTGAGGGTCGAATGAGCTCGGGCCGACATCCATCTCAGTGACTGAACCCAAAACAGTTGACCAACCATGCCTAAGAGCAAAAGCATAAGAGCCCGAACGCCGGCTTATACTAAAAGGTTGCATCGACCGAGCGCGTAGAGCCTACGGGCCAGCCTAATGAGCCCCAGGGCTATACTATGAATCTAAGGAATCCTTTCAAAGAGGATAAAAGCACAGGTTTTCTTTTTATACACAGATGCGAAAAAACACAAGCTCCATTTACAAATGTACTTTGAAAGTACTATATACAGAATCGCAAAGTGAAATCTATGTCCCCCTTGGGGGCTATGGCCCGTCGGCCTCATCCTCGATGTCCTCGGCATCGGACAGAAGTGCCTTAGCGCCACTTTCGTCTGCCCTCGCCCGATTCACCTCTTCCGAGACGTCAAAGCCCCTAGCACGGATCTCCTCAAGGGGTTTCCTTCGAAACTCACACCGAGCATATTCCTTGCTCTTGCCCTCGCGGTCGAGAACCTTCCTCAACTCAGCTTTGTTGATACCCAATTTTTTCCAATATATTTTAAATATGCAAAATACCTTCAAAATAGCATATATATGCATATATAAGCATGTCCAATGTTTTTATTATTATGTTTTTCATAATTTTAAGGATTTTAAATTGATTTATTTTCTCCCTTTTTACCCATAAAATCCCCAATAATTATTTCCAAAATTATTGTTTTGATAAGTCATCCATTGGATTTCTATATTCATGCCAAAATATGGCTAAGGTAATTTTTACATATTTTTATAATTACATTTAGTATTTTTAAAGCTAAATTGCACATAATTGCAATGTTAGCCCTTTTCAAATTTAATTATGTTTTA
This sequence comes from Nicotiana attenuata, assembly GCF_001879085.1. NCBI lineage: Eukaryota > Viridiplantae > Streptophyta > Magnoliopsida > Solanales > Solanaceae > Nicotiana > Nicotiana attenuata. The sequence continues at coordinate 184,892 of NW_017670861.1, forward strand.
TATTCATAAAATTGGATCCTGAATTTTTAAATTGCTAGTTATGTATTATAAATCATTTTAGCATTTTAAATTATTCCGTTGATCATTCGCCCCTACCAGCCTTATGGCTTCCCTTTTAACATGTGTCATCGTTTTGAGGCCTTCAAGTGAACCACAGGCGGTTCACTCGCCTCCCATGGTTTCTCATGCCATTTTCCGGCTATCCATGGCCGTTCGAGTAAAATCTATGACTTTTCCGGCTAAACCCGGTAACTTTTCAATGTTTTCTCACCTTCTCTAGGTTCTCCGAAACCCTAACTTTAAAGATTTTCCGATTTCTTGTAGATCCGGTTTAGATCTGTGTGTATTATGAGCTTTTAAGTGTTTTCCTCACTGATTTTCAGTATTATCGTATGATTTTTTACTATGTTAAATGGTTTATTATTTTTTCTATCTGATTCATCACGTTGAAAACCCTAATTATTTTGGTTTTTATCCGGGGTTCTGGAACTGTCTTTGCTTATGTGATTTGTATGTATACCTGTTTCGATTGATTTCTTTAGGGTAGACCTTTTTCTTTGTTTATCTTGACCGATTCTAAGTTCTTACCGCTTTTTAACTCAACTCTGTTAAAACCCTAATTTGTTAAAGATTTTTTTCACTTGTTACTGTGAGTTTTAAAGACCTTCTTTACCTGTTTCTGTGTGTTAGATTGATTTCTTCACTCTGGTTCTATTTGTTAGCTGTAACTACTTGACTTTGTTAATGTCTCTGTTGACCACCATGCAATGAATCGGTTCCTTTTTTGCTACTGATTCCTTAGCCAACTCGTGTCACTTGTGTATGATTGTGTCCATCTAGTTTATTCCTCTATCGATATGGCTAACCTTGCATGTCTGATACGCCTGTTCATTCTTCTCTATTTATATGTCGACGTGCAAAATCATGACTCCCTCTTGATTGATCATGATTTCCTTAATTATGGTTTGATTGTAAGGTTTTCTTATGAACCCCTAAAATTTTACTCGTTTGTTTAAGTTGATTGATTCCATTCCCTTATTTGCTGTGGTGCTTCATTCTTGCTGAATCCTTTCCTCAAATTAGTGTATTCTGTACATAGACTCAATCATATGCTATTGCTTGTCTACTGCTTTACTCAGCATGCTTAAGTTCTGCCCTCTCTTGTTCAAATGTAATCAGCATGCCTACTTGAGTGCCTATTTATGTCCCTCCACTAGTATGTCTCCTAACGTACTTGGTTAACACCAAGTCATGACTAATTATGTGTAATAGACCCCTGCTTGACTACTCCCATACCCTGTCCCCATATCTTGTTACTATTCTAATTTCAAGCATGATTCTCTTGTTAACTCTTTGAAGTAATTGTTTGTGTTCTGGAGACCAATCAGTCCCTACTTGTTCTTTGTAGTTGCTGGACTATATGCACCTCCTCTCAGCCGTGTTTAGGTGTTTCTGATTTGGGCCCTCTATGTCCCCAACCCCTACTTCCCTGCTTGTAACTTCTGAAATTGTACTATTCTTTTAACTTGTGCTTTGTGTGTGCTGGCTTTTTCCAAGTTGTTGTTGCTCCTATCCCCTCCCCCTTTCAAAACTGTTTCCAACTCAACTCTTTTAAATCTATGTCAAGAACTCTCACATATACTCTTAGACCACTAGGTTCTGCCCCTTTTTGTCTGAGCCTTGCCTTGGGACCCTTGAGCTCCCTCTGAACTTGGACACATGAAAGCTGGCCTTTCCACACTGCACTTACTCTAACCTGGCTATGAAATCTGGGTGTGAGCACTGCCCGGGATCCCTTGAGGTCCTTAGGAAACTCTGACACACCTAGATATGAGAAAAGCTGTGAAACAGTCTTGGCACTTGAGGTGATTGATTACATAACTCAGAGAGGAAGTCCTAATCAGGCTTCCTAGAGTGTAACTTCTTATTTTCATTGCTACTTATGTAATTCATTTTAATGTTGATCTGTAATAACTTGTTGTAAACAAATATTGGGGTTGGCTAGTGAAAAGGGATAGGGTAAATATGCACGCTATAGTTTTTAAGGGTAGAAAATATGTTATTAGGTTTATGTTCCTAATTGCGCAATAGAAACCATGCTTAGGGTTCATACATGCATTAGAAATCATGCTCTTAGGTCTCATGTTTATTGTATCAGCATGTGCACCCTTACAAAATCATGTGTTAAAATCTGCTAATAGTTAGCACTTTACTATTATGTTATACGCTGCCATGTGCATTTAGAAAACCTGCTCTTAGGAAATTCTGCAATCCTGCCATATGCATTTAGAAATCCTGCTCTAGGAATTCTGCATCATGAGTTTTATACATGCATCTTAGATACCATGTTTTAGGATCTTATTCGTACTTGCATTCACACTTAGTGTAAACTGCTGGTTATAAAAGAGGTAAAAACAGCTTCACACTTGATTATCCTGTTTAAAATAACTGGTAATAATGTCTGCATTCGTATCAACTTGAACAGCATGCTCTTAGGGTAAAATAATTTCCAAACTGTCTTTTAATAATTCTGAATAATTGCTGCATACTATTTTATGCCTAGGCAAGCCTTTGGTAATCAATTTTAAATAAAACCAGAACCTTCTCTGCGATCAATGTTTAATTATCAACTGTTAAAATCAGTAGGCAAGCCTTATTCAGACTTCTTTTCTGAGTCATGTAATAGATCTGGTTCTGCTGTTATCACTTAGATACCATGCATAGGATTTAAATTCAGGCTTTAATTGTGTATGAGTCATGTTGTCTATGCGCATTACCTGTGGAGGTGTATTTGAGCCTTTCGTTTATCTTCCATGCTCTCCTTTAATTGAAGTCCTACTTGTTTTGTATGTCGCCTTAGTATTTTGCCTTTAAACCTGAGGGTCTGCCTAGAACCTCCTTCTTGTAGGATAGGAGTCGTAAATTCCTCCGGGATAGGTGATAGCATGCAATAAGGGACGAGACCAACCCTCGCTTTACTTACCTTCACGGGGAGGGAAAGGGTAGATATAGACATGATTACCGGTGCATTAATACCACGCGTAGCCCCTCTTTGAGGAGTGTCATACCGGGTATTGCGTTGATGTGATCCATATTATAAATAAACCTAGGACACCCCTTTATATTCGCAAATATGCTTAACTTGTAATCCTTTTCAAAACCTAGCTTTTTCATTAGTTTTTTTCTTACACTTGTGTGTTTAAACTTAAATCCCCTACTATTTGAGCCATACTTGCTTATTTGCTAATTGTACAAATTCACAAAAACTGTCTGGACAGGAACCACACTAGTGGATCCTGAGGGGTGCCTAACACCTTCCCCTTAGGATAATTTCAAGCCCTTACCTTATCTTTGGTTATCAAACGTAGTTATAGATGAACCTTATAGGTGCCCTAATGCACCTTAAATCGTTAGGTGGCGACTCTTCAAAAATGCAAACCCCTTTCCCAAAAGGAAAGAGTTGTCCCATACCAAAAATGTCATATACCTGATTCCCTCCGCGAAGAAGGGGTCGCGACAAGCTTGAACATCGGCAGCATCCTTCAAATAGACCGCCACTATCTGGTCAGCTGGGGCTCGTCTCATTACGGCTTCAGCCCAGGCATCCACAACCTCGTCCTTTACCTTCAAAAGCTCAAACTCGAGTTTTATAATCACATTTGTTCAAACCAAGCTATTATCGCGAGCTAAACGAAGGTGAACCTCAAAGGCGGAAGCTTTAGCCAGAGAACCCTTCCCTGCTAAAGCCTGAACGTCCACCCTAACTTTCAGCTCATCATACTTGCGCTTGGCTCGGCCAGCTTCGCTGCGAGTTTCATCACAAAGAGCCTAAGGGCTTTCTCCCCGTCCAAAGCTTTTCGCAAACCGGCCTCACGACGAAGTAGCCCGAATTCGAGCTTGTTAAAGGCCTGCGAAAAGGGAGCTCAATAAGAAAGGGGAGGCACGAAACTCAAAGGCCTGTGCCAAAACTCACCACAGAGCAGAGCCACTAAGCTTCCTCGAAGGTCGAGTGCACATCTACTAGTCTGGCTCCCTTAGCCCCAGAAGAAATGATCCCGGTTGGGACATGGTCGCTCGGTGTACGTAGGAGAAAGAATCGGCGGTAGAGAGCCTTCATTCCTGAAGTACGGGAAAAGAAGACGGCAGCAATTCCCCAGCATGTCGACGCCTTGCAAGCTTGCTGACCTAGCGATCCTTATCCCTCTCTAATAGGGCACGACCTCGCCTCAAAAGACTCCCCGACGCCTACAATAATAAGGGCTAGCACGAAGAAAAAGAAAGTGCCTTTCCAAATGAAAAAGGGGAGGAACAAATCGTACAGCACGTACCATGATGTTTTGCTTCCCATCTGCCCCAAGACAAAGCTCGCCACATATGCTCATCATAAGTCGAATGGGTCGCCAACTCCTGAGCCCAATCCGGCAGATCAAGGACCTCGCACGACATCCATGAAATTGCTGCAGAAGAGGAGAGGAAGACGCATCTACGGAACACACCTTCGCCATAATTAAAGAACTACGAAGGCACGAGTGTACCACTTACGTGTATAATTCCATTCCTCAGGGAATGGAATAAACTCCACGGGGATGGTATAAACAGTCCGTACTCGGACGAATCAGTCCATCCGCTTCCGACCTTCGTCTTCTTCTTCATCAACAACGAAAGGCGTGGCGAACCGGCATCGTAAAGTTAGCAGAGCTCGATGGTGAAAAGGCCGATACATCCTGATAAGATGACTGAGCGTGAACTCAAGACCTGTCTTCTCCGCAAATAACCTCATCATCAACACTATCCATCAAAAAGAATATAGGCTCCAGGAAGCCATTAGCATCAGTGCAAGTCCCGAGATTGTACCCGATCTCGAGGACCTCCATCAAAAAGAAGTCAGGCTCCAGGAAGCCATTCGCATCATTGCAAGTCCCGAGATGGTACCTGATCTCGAGGACCTCCATCAAAGAGAAGATAGGCTCCATGAAGCCATTAGCATCAGTGCAAGTCCCGAGATGGTACTCAATCTCGAGGACCTCCATCAAAAAGAAGTCAGTATCCAGGAAGCTATTGGCATCATTCCAAGTCCCGAGATACTACCCGATCTCGAGGACCTCCATCAAAAATCAGTTAGGCTCCAGGAAGCCAACGGCACCACTGAAAGTCCCGAGATGGTACCCGATCTCGAGGACCTCCATCAAAGAAAAGACAAGCTCCAAGAAAACCATTGCCATCATTGTAAGTCCCGAGATGGTATCCGGTCTCGAGGGCCTCCATCAAAAAGAAGATAGGCTCCAAGAAGCCATTAATATCACTGCAAGTCTCGAGATGGTACCCGATCTGGAGGACCTCTCTCAAGAAGAAATTGAGCTCTAAAAAGAGTCGCTCATATATGAGCATAACCTCGGGGTGGCACCCTACTTCGAGGATTTTGGCTATTGCAAGTACGGATCGTCTACCCGATTCTTTGGACCTCGAACTATCTAATCTCGAGCCAACTCCCGCGTGAAAGCTACCAATAAAGCCTTAGGGCTATCTTTCATCTCCAGATCAAGCTACCACTATTCTCAAATACCCGAGCAAACTCCCTCTCGAGGGATATCGCGGGGTTTAAAGAACGAAGTTTTGTTCCGAAAGTTCGAAGTTCTCTTATTCAACTTGAGGGCCCGACGATCCAAGTTTATCGATCCTACCCAGGCTCGCAAGGGACGGAAAAGCATTCCTCAGGGAATCGGGTTAACCAATCAAGAGCCAGAGGATATACTCGCGCCCGGGCTCAACACCCGCGACAATCAGTAATGTCATGCATTCAGGTTCTTCATAAATGCGGGCAAAGGGAAGTGAAGCATAGATCAGAGGCAGATCTAAGAGACGCCTTTTTCCCTTAATAAATGATGATTACAAAAGCCCACGGGGGCTTACATATGATTACAAACACGAGGGTTCCTTACACAGAAATAAATGAGCAAAAGGGGAGCATAACCTGCAAGCATAATCAATCTCTCTGGAAAACGTAACCGACCGCGCCATCAATGTCTTTGAAAGACGTATCGGCAGGCGAATAATGCTGAATTGGCGGCGATATTATCGCTTAGAAGGACGAGAATCGACAGTACATTGAATGGCGATGAAAAGACGAGTCAGCGGGATGCCTCGGTCACAAAGGCTTATGTCATAAGTATGACATACTCAGTATAGCATTATTGCGGGAAATTCGGAAAGCTGGTTATCAAGGTCATTTCTTATGGTTCTACTCCAAGAAACGCGGGGACTATCTGCATATGGTAAAATCGGAGGGTCCAACTTTCCCTCGTTACGACATCTCGAAGGCTCTAAACGAGGCCGAGTTTCATCCCTCGAGGGCCATCGACGCTCGACCCGGAGCAGTACAGATCGACGGTTATAGAGAGAAAGTGCAGAGTTCACAAGACACATAACCAGAGTTGACATAGTCTAGTGGGCTAAGTTCAGACCTGAATCATAGCGTCAGCTAGCTGTCCCATCTCCATATCTTTGTAATAAAGTGTTTGTACTATGTTGGGGTTTCCCCTCATATATAAAGGGGCTCCTTGCCACTTTGTAAATGCAGTTGCTCAATGTTAAATACACAAGAATATTCTCTCTGCTCTTTAACATAGTCTCTTGAGTTCATTACTTCATTTATTGCTTACATTCATTGTGTTCTATTTATTGTTCTTCATTTATTGCTTATTATTTGCTAGAAAGAGCCGTCATTGATCTTATCACAACTGTTAGTCACCCACTGACTACCCTCGATAGCTCTCAGCCGAGCATCCGACTCGATCTCGAGATCCCGATTGACAGTGATTCGGTTTGGTTAATATCTCGTTTTTATGCTCTTATCTCGCTTCTAAGTCTTTCACATAGTATCAACTGCTTAACAACTAGCATAAAAATATATCACGTATTTTTATAACCTCACAAAATCAAATTTAATTGTTATTACCATTTTCACGATAAACAATTGGACCTAGGCGTATGCCCATCGAATTCTGAGGTCCCTAGTTCGAGAAATTAATTTTTGATAAAAATTAAAAGTCTTAAAGTTTAATGGTTTTGAGAAATTGATTAATGTTTGATCTCGTTGGTATCGGGTCTGTATTTTAAATCCGGAGCCCGGTACTTGTTCATTATGATATTTAAGACTTTTTTGTGAAAATTGGTCAGAATCGGAGTTAATTTGACATGATTCGGATGTCCGGTTGAGAAAATAGAAATTTCAAAGAATTCTTGAGAATTTCATTCGATTTGTTGCTAAATTCATAGTTATAGGTATTATTTGGGCGATTTGATCGCACGAGCAAGTTCGTATGATATTTTTGGACTTGTGTGCATGTTTGGTTTGGAGCCCCGAGGGCTCTGGTGAGTTTCGGATATGCTACGGGATGTTTAGAACATAGAAAATATGGTGTGAGAGTGTTGTATCTGGTGTCTGATGCATTGTGCTTCGCGATCGCGAAGGGGAAACTGGGCGGGGGAGGATTTTACTCTATGCGAACGAGAGACAAAGATTGCGACGTGGAGGATTGGGGGGAGTTGCTCTACGTGAACGCGATCGGTCTACCGTGAACGCGTAGCTTTAGATAGGCGCGTCAGGATACCTGGGAAAGCCTATGCGAACACGAGCCCTGTCTCGCGAACGGTAAGGCGGCCTAAACCTTCACGAACGCGTAGTGCTTACTGCGATCATGTAAGTCCTTATGAGGATGCTCTTCGCGAACGCGACAATGTTCACGCGATCACGATGAACACGGTCGCCCAACACATAAAATAGAAGCAAAAATAGGATTTGGCCATTTTTCCAAATATTTCAAAACTAAGAGACCTAGGGGCAATTCTTCCACAAAAATTTCTTCCCCAAAGTTTAGGTAAGTGATTCTAAAACAATTTCTATCAATTGCCCATTGCATTTCATGAAATTTCAACCTAAATTCTACTGTGTTCATGGTAGAATTGGGGGTTTTGGGTAGAAACTAGAGATTTGGAAAATAGGAGATTTAGGCCTCGAATTGTGGTCGGATTCCAAAATAAATTATATTTCCGGACTCGGGGATGAACGGGAACGGATTTTGGTCCGAACCTAGTATTTTGACCAAGCGGACCCGAGGTCGGTTTTTGACTTTTTTGGGGGAAAGTTTGGGAAATCTAAATTTATTCATTGTAGTTGATTCCTTTAGCAATAATTGATGATATTAAATTAATTGAGGCTAGATACGAGTGATTTGGAGGTGGATACTAGAGGAAAATAGGTAATTGAGAATTGAGAGGCCCGCGGAGCGAGGTATGTATCGTGGTTAACCTTGGCTTAAGGGATTAGGTCTTATTTGCCTATTTGCTACGTTTTTGAATGTTGAGTACAACGTATAGGTGAGGTGACGAGTACCTATGCACTGTTGTTGAGTCATAACATGCCAGTGAGTCTCATTCATAAATTTTAGCTTTCTGTGATCATATTCATGCTTAGACTAGTTTATTGTTATGTTGAACGTTCTTATCATATGTACAAATTTTTGTATTGATTGAGTCTTGACTCATGTTCGAGGTTGATATTGTAGAACCAAATGTTGAAGTAAGACTTGTTGTTGATGTTTCTATCTCTCTGTTGATGTTTTTCATTGTTTTAGTGAGGAAGAGTGTTAGAGCACGAAGGGTGATGTCGTGCAATGTTTTGGTGAGTTAGAATGAATGCACGAAGGGTGATGTCATGCCATTCTTATTTGATTTACATGGTGAGGCTGAGAGTAAAAGCACGAAGTGTGATGCCGTGTAGTTTTCTTCTATTTATATGGTGAGGATGAGAGTTAATGCACGAAGGGTGATGCCGTTCCGTTTCTATTATCTATCATGGTGTAGTTGAGAGTAAAAGCACGAAGGGTGCTATTGTGCACTTCTCTTTACTGTGTTTAATACTTTCATTGGTGCAAGGCACTTTGGCTGTTGTTGTTTCTTTACTGTTATGATTTTCTTTGCCTTATACTCCCTTCAGCATGTTTTCCCTCCTATTATTACCTGTTCAGCTTCTATTATTTGTTATTATGCCCGTATATTGTTTAGCTGCACATGTTTATGCATGTGTCTCATCCTAGCCTCGTCACTACTTTGCCGAGGTTAGGCTCGACACTTACCAATACATGGGGTCGGTTGTACTGATACTGCACTCTGCATTCTGTGCGGATTTCGATACTGGACCGAGTTGATCCCGAGTTAGCTGCTGGCTACATCTGATCGGAGACCCAAGGTAGTCCTGTTGGCGTCCGCAAGCCCTGGTGTCCGCTTCTATACCTCGTGCTTTACATTTTTGTTTATTTCGCAAACAGTTGTACTTTCTTTAAAACAAATACTTGTAGTAAAAATCTTAGAATATTCGTGTGACTCCGGATTCTGGGTAGTGGCAGTATATAATCAAAGTTGTTATTTATTTACTTCCGCGTTTATTTGACCTGTATAGCTTGCTTACTATTAATCAATGAAACGTAAAAGGTTTGGCTAATAAATCTCTAACGTTTGCTTGCCTAGCAAGTGTAATGTTAGGCACCATCACGGTCCCGACGGTGGGAATTCCAGGTCGTGACAAATTGGTACAAGAGCACTAGGTTACCTAGGTCTCACAATTCACGAGCAAACTTAGTGAAGTCTGGAGGATCGGTACGGAGACGTCTGTACTTATCTTCCAGAGGCTATGTAATACGCTTAAGTTATACTTTAATTAACTAGTGTAAGGCGGTCGGTGTCAAATTTAGTAACCCAACAAGGTTGGGGTCGAATCCCACATGGAATAGGCGTGAAAAGATTACTTGAGTAGTGTGAAACTTGACTAAGGTCATAATTCTATTCCTTTAATGTAACAAGCGAATTATATAATGTGAATTGAGAAGATAACTAATTTTGTTACGAGAATGTGAATAATTTGATTAAGGAAACCAAGGTTGTGTCCCAATTAATGAAATGTAATGCTATCGATGGTAATATGATATATTTCTAATGGAAGGTCCTTTTGATATGCAAATGGTTCCTAAATGACTACCCAATATTTTCCAATTGTTGAGTAGTAATTTCTCCTTATATTTCTCCAAATATAAAAGAGTTGCAATTTAATAACAACCAATTTATGACAAGTACAACCCACTTATTCCTAAGTGATTCTATTAAACAAGATTTAAATTCTTGAGTTCTTGATATTCAATTCTACCAAACTCTATCACACTTTTCCAAGTAAAGAAAGAGTAAAATGGAATAGGTTAATGACTGCAACCACCAACCATAAATAAAGAACAAGAATTGAATAAATATGAACCAGCCATTATATATATATATATATATATTCAATGTTAAACACCCATTAACATTACACCCACCTAGGGTCCACAACCTTAGTATTTAAAACTAGTTACTCATGGTAAAATACAGGAACATAGTATTTAATAAAGTCATAAAGCTTACGAAAGTGCAAGATTCCTTCTTCACAAGCTTCCAAATTAATGGAGAATTCAATGCTCTCTATGTAGGACCCTTTTCAGACTTGAATGACCCACAAACCCCCAGTTATTCTTTTTATAGTGGACCAAAAGTCGTCATCAAAATCGGACAAAATTGCCCTATGCAGGTAGCTTATGCAACCGCATAATGGTCGCAGACCACGTATGCGGTCCGCATAATTTCCATTCACATCGCAGACTTGAAAGTCACCAGATCCAGGCTTCCACCGCATATAGATTATGCGGTCTGCATGTCTGTTATGCGACCGCATTGTGCCATCACAGATCGTGTTGAGAAGCTTCTTCTACTGGCATTATGCGATCATTGTGCGGCTCGCAAACGTGTTAAGCGACCGCATAATGGGCCGCATAATGGACTGCATAGTCTTCTCTTCATTTGGCCAACAAATTTGTTTCACTTTGCGATCAACATCTGATTTATGCAGTCCGCATGTCACTTATGCGGTCGCATACTTGTAGCATTTCTATCCTTTTGTGACTTTTTGACTTCTTTTCCATGTTTTTGGATCTTCAAGCTCATGTACTATAAAACAATCAAACTTGATAAGAATTAACTAAAAATGCATTAAACGACGAGTTTAAATCTAAGTAATTGGTACTAAATGTGCCGAAATTCTACGGCACATCCACACCCCCAACATAAGCTCTTGCTTGTCCTCAAGCAACTAAAACAAAAGTATCATATTCTATACTACTTCTATTTCCGACATGCCACAAAACAATAATGACTGTAGATGGTTTTGACTGATAGCTAACAAGCATGTAACTCTATTTATTTACCCTTCCTAGAGGACAACTTATGACTTATTCGACTAATCAACTCGTGACCTTAGAGCCTTGACCAAAATGACAAGATGATATTCATAGCTAAGTACACTTGTGTTCTACTTGAAGAACCTAACTTCTGCTAAATCTTACAATTCATGCGCGCTCACAACAAAGAAAATACCCACTCACGCATATGTACAGGGGATGCAATCAAAAAACTCTAGCACTCGGAACGAAAACTACATGCTACAAGTATCAGTACATATGCTTGCCCTTATTTTAACTTTGCTGCTATCTCAGGAATGATTGACTGTAGATCACTAAGGACTTCTCACGTGTTATAATGTAGGATTCTGGACGGGTTGGATGAATATTTGGGAATGTAGTGGCTATACCGTCCTTGAACTCTACATTCATTATGCTCCTTTACTACATATCACTTATTCCTGTTCAGCAGTCAGGCGCCCACCTGGAGAACAAGGGAATACATTTCAAGATTCAACAATCAGGTGCCCACCTGGAGAACAAGGGAATACATTTCAAGTTCAGCAATCAGGCGCCCACCTGGAGAACAAAAGAAGAGATCAAATATGCCTTAAATTGTAATCCTTTTTCCAAAACCTAGCATTTTTCATTAGTTTTTTTCTTACACTTGGTGTTTAAACTTAAATCCCCCTACTATTTGTAAGGCCATAGACTTGCTTATTTGCTAATTGTACAAATTCAACAAAAACTGTCTGGACTAGGAACCACACTAGTGATCCTGAGGGGTGCCTACACACTTCCCCTTTAGGATAATTTCAAGCCCTTACCTTATTCTTTTGGTTATGCAAAAGCGTAGTTATAGATGAACCTTATTAGGTGCCCTAATGCACCTTAAATCGTAGGTGGCGACTCTTTCAAAAAATGCAAACACCTTTCCCAAAAGGAAAAGAGTTGTCCCATACCAAAATGTCATAATACCTGATTCCCTCCGCGAAGAAGGGTCGCGACAAGCTTGAACATCGGCAGCATCCTTCAAATAGACCGCCACTATCTGGTCAGCTGGGGCTCCGTCTCATTACGGCTTCAGCCCAAAGTGCATCACAACCTCGTCCTTTACCTTCAAAAGCTCAAAACTCGAGTTTATAATCACATTTTGTTCAAACCAAAGCCTTATTATCGCCGAGCTAAAACGAAGGTGAAACCGTCAAAGGCGGAAGCTTTTAGCAGAGAAACCCTTCCCTTGCTTAAAGCCTGAACGTCCACCCTAATTTCACTCATCAATAACTTGCGCTGGCTGGCCAGCTTCGCTGGCAAAGGCGTTCCAGCCTCAGGAGCTAGAAGAGGAACACGCCGCTCCCTGGAATAGGAAACTAACATGCTCTTTCAGTTAGCTACTTATATATTCAAGCTCGGGACTCGCTCATACCGCAAGCAAGCCAACTCGACTTAACCCTTTCATCACAAAGAAGCTAAGGGCTTTTTCTCCCCGTCACAAAGCTTTTCGCAAACCGGCCTCACGACGAAGTAGCCCGAATTTGAGCTTGTTAAAGGCCTGCGAAAAAGGGGAGCTCAAATAAGAAAGGGGAGCACGAAACTCAAAGGCCTGTGCCCAAAACTCACCACAGAGCAGAGCCATTCTAAGCTTCCTCGAAGGTCGAGTGCACATCTACTAGTCTGGCTCCGCTTAAGCCCCAGAAAAAGAAATGATCCCCTGGTTGGGACATGGGTTCGCTCGGTGTATTACGATACCGGGGGTTTCTAGCATCATCGAAGTACCTTCGATAGGAGAAAAGAATCGGCGGTAGAGAGCCCTTCATTCCTGAAGTACCTTCGATGGGAAAAGAAGACGGCAGCAAGGAAGAAACCGTATTTCCAATGCAGAGATCAAGGGCGCAGCGAGGCTCAGCCAATACATCCTCTCCGGGCCCCCGATCTGGGTTCGTCTTACTTTGAGCATCGACGCCTTGCAAAGGCTTGCCTTGACTACTATTATCGATCTTTAGTCCAGAAGCTGACGATCCTTATCCCTTCTCTATAGGGCCGACCTCGCCTCAAAAGAGCTCCCAGCGACGCCTACAATAATAAGGGGTCTAGCACGAAGAAAAAGAAAGTGCCTTTTCCAAATGAAAAAGGGGAGAGAACAAATCGTTACAGCACGTACCATGATGTTTTGGCTGTTCCCATCGCCCCAAGACAAAACTCGCCACATATTGCCTCATCATAAGTTCGAATGGGTCGCCACTCCTGAGAGCCCCAATCCGCAGATCAAGGACCATCGCACGACATCCATGAAGAATTGCTTGCAGTAGAGGAGAGGAAGGAACGGCATCTACGGAACACAGCCTTCGCATAATTAAAGAAGCTACGAAGGCCAGAGTGTAGACCACTTACGTGATAATTCCCATTCCTCAGGAAATGGAATAAACTCCACGGGGGATGGTATAAACAGTCTCGTACTCTGGACGAATCAGTCACCGCTCGACCTTCGTCTTCTTCTTTCATCAACAACGAAAGGCGTGGCGAACCGGCATCGCTAAAGTTTAGCAGAGCTCGATGGTTGAAAAGGCCGATACATTCTGATTAAGGATGACTGAGCGTGAACTCAAAAGACCTGTCTTTCTCCGCAAATAACCTCCATATCAACACTAATCCATCAAAAAGAATATAGGCTCCAGGAAAGCCATTAGCATCAGTGCAGTCCGAGATTGTACCCGATCTCGAGGACCTTCATCAAAAGAAGTCAGAGCTCCAGGAAGCCATTCGGCACATTGCAAGTCCCGAGATGGTACCTGATCTTCGAGGACCTCCATCAATAGAGAAGATAGGCTCCATGAAGCCATAGCATCAGTGCCAAGGTTCCCGAGATGGTACCTCATCTCGAGGACCTCCATCAAAAAGAAGTCAGTATCCCAGGAAGCTATTGGCATCATTCCAAAGTCCCGAGATACTACCCGATCTCGAGGACCTCCATCAAAAATCAGTTAGGCTCCAGGAAGCCAACGGCACCACTGAAAGTCCCGAGATGGTTAACCCGATCTCCGAGGACGCTCCATGCAAAGAAAAGACAAGCTCCAAGAAAACCATTGCCATCATTGTAAGTCCCGAGATGGTATCCGGTCTCGAGGGCCTCCATCAAAAAGAAGATAGGCTCCAAGAAGCCATTAATATCACTGCAAGTCTCGAGATTGGTACCCGATCTGGAGGACCTCTCTCAAGAAGAAATTGAGCTCTAAAAAGAGTCGCTCAATTATATGAGCATAACCTCGGGGTTGGCACCCTACTTCGAGGATTTTGGCTATTGCAAGTACGGATCGTCTACCCGATTCTTTGGACCTCGAACTATCTAATCTCGAGCCAACTCCCGCGTGAAAGCTACCAATAAAGCCTTAGGGCTATCTTTCATCTCCAGATCAAGCTACCACTATTCTCAAATACCCGAGCAAACTCCCTCTCGAGGGATATCGCGGGGTTTAAAGAACGAAGTTTTGTTCCGAAAGTTCGAAGGCTTACTCTTATTCAACTTGAAGCCAGGGGTCCCGACGATCCAAGTTTATCGATCCTACCCAGGCTCGGTCCAAGGGACGGAAAAGCATTCCTCAGGGAATCGGGTTAACCAATCAAGAGCCAGAGGATATACTCGCGCCCGGGCTCAACACCCGCGACAATCAGTAATGTCATGCATTCAGGTTCTTCATAAATGCGGGCAAAGGGAAGTGAAGCATAGATCAGAGGCAGATCTAAGAGACGCCTTTTTCCCTTAATAAATGATGATTACAAAAGCCCACGGGGGGTCCTTACATATGATTACAAAAGCCCACGAGGGTTCCTTACACAGAAATAAATGAGCAAAAGGGGAGCATAACCTGCAAGCATAATCAATCTCTCTGGAAAACGTAACCGACCGCGCCATCAATGTCTTTGAAAGACGTATCGGCAGGCGCAATCAATGCAATTTTGGAACTGAATTGGCGGCGATATTATCGCTTAGAAGGACGAGAATCGACAGTACATTGAATGGCGATGAAAAGACGAGTCAGCGGGATGCCTCGGTCACAAAGGCTTATGTCATAAGTATGACATACTCAGTATAGCATTATTGCGGGAAATTCGGAAAGCTGGTTATCAAGGTCATTTCTTATGGTTCTACTCCAAGAAACCGCGGGGACTATCTGCATATGGTAAAATCGGAGGGTCCAACTTTCCCTCGTTACGACATCTCGAAGGCTCTAAACGAGGCCGAGTTTCATCCCTCGAGGGCCATCGACGCTCGACCCGGAGCAGTACAGATCGACGGTTATAGAGAGAAAGTGCAGAGTTCACAAGACACATAACCAGAGTTGACATAGTCTAGTGGGCTAAGTTCAGACCTGAATCATAGCGTCAGCTAGCTGTCCCATCTCCATATCTTTGTAATAAAGTGTTTGTACTATGTTGGGGTTTCCCCTCATATATAAAGGGGCTCCTTGCCACTTTGTAAATGCAGTTGCTCAATGTTAAATACACAAGAATATTCTCTCTGCTCTTTAACATAGTCTCTTGAGTTCATTACTTCATTTATTGCTTACATTCATTGTGTTCTATTTATTGTTTCTTCATTTATTGCTTATTATTTGCTAGAAAGAGCCGTCATTGATCTTATCCACAACTGTTAGTCACCCACTGACTACCCTCGATAGCTCTCAGCCGAGCATCCGACTCGATCTCGAGATCCCGATTGACAGTGATTCGGTTTGGTTAATATCTCGTTTTTATGCTCTTATTCGCTTCTAAGTCTTTCACATAGTATCAACTGCTTAACAACTAGCATAAAAATATATCACGTATTTTTATAACCTCACAAAATCAAATTTAATTGTTATTTACCATTTTTCACGATAAAACAATTGGACCTAGGCGTATGCCCATCGAATTCTGAGGTCCCTAGTTCGAGAAATTATTTTTGATAAAAATTAAAAGTCTTAAAGTTTAATGGTTTTGAGAAATTGATTAATGTTTGATCTCGTTGGTATCGGGTCTGTATTTTAAATCCGGAGCCCGGTACTTGTTCATTATGATATTTAAGACTTTTTTTGTGAAATTGGTCAGAATCGGAGTTAATTTGACATGATTCGGATGTCCGGTTGAGAAAATAGAAATTTCAAAGAATTCTTGAGAATTTCATTCGATTTGTTGCTAAATTCATAGTTATAGGTATTATTTGGGCGATTTGATCGCACGAGCAAGTTCGTATGATATTTTTGGACTTGTGTGCATGTTTGGTTTGGAGCCCCGAGGGCTCTGGTGAGTTTCGGATATGCTACGGGATGTTTAGAACATAGAAAATATGGTGTGAGAGTGTTGTATCTGGTGTCTGATGCATTGTGCTTCGCGATCGCGAAGGGGAAACTGGGCGGGGGAGGATTTTACTCTATGCGAACGAGAGACAAAGATTGCGACGTGGAGGATTGGGGGGAGTTGCTCTACGTGAACGCGATCGGTCTACCGTGAACGCGTAGCTTTAGATAGGCGCGTCAGGATACCTGGGAAAGCCTATGCGAACACGAGCCCTGTCTCGGCGAACGGTAAGGCGGCCTAAACCTTCACGAACGCGTAGTGCTTACTGCGATCATGTAAGTCCTTATGAGGATGCTCTTCGCGAACGGCGACAATGTCACGCGATCACGATGAACACGGTCGCCCAACACATAAAATAGAAGCAAAAATAGGATTGGCCATTTTCAAAATATTTCAAAACTAAGAGACCTAGGGGCAATTCTTCCACAAAAATTTCTTCCCCAAAGTTTAGGTAAGTGATTCTAAAACAATTTCTATCAATTGCCCATTGCATTTCATGAAATTTCAACCTAAATTCTACTGTGTTCATGGTAGAATTGGGGGTTTTGGGTAGAAACTAGAGATTTGGAAAATAGGAGATTTAGGCCTCGAATTGTGGTCGGATTCCAAAATAAATTATATTTCCGGACTCGGGGATGAACGGGAACGGATTTTGGTCCGAACCTAGTATTTTGACCAAGCGGACCCGAGGTCGGTTTTTGACTTTTTTGGGGGAAAGTTTGGGAAATCTAAATTTATTCATTGTAGTTGATTCCTTTAGCAATAATTGATGATATTAAATTAATTGAGGCTAGATACGAGTGATTTGGAGGTGGATACTAGAGGAAAATAGGTAATTGAGAATTGAGAGGCCCGCGGAGCGAGGTATGTATCGTGGTTAACCTTGGCTTAAGGGATTAGGTCTTATTTGCCTATTTGCTACGTTTTTGAATGTTGAGTACAACGTATAGGTTGAGGTGACGAGTACCTATGCACTGTTGTTGAGTCATAACATGCCAGTGAGTCTCATTCATAAATTTTAGCTTTCTGTGATCATATTCATGCTTAGACTAGTTTATTGTTATGTTGAACGTTCTTATCATATGTACAAATTTTTGTATTGATTGAGTCTTGACTCATGTTCGAGGTTGATATTGTAGAACCAAATGTTGAAGTAAGACTTGTTGTTGATGTTTCTATCTCTCTGTTGATGTTTTTCATTGTTTTAGTGAGGAAGAGTGTTAGAGCACGAAGGGTGATGTCGTGCAATGTTTTGGTGAGTTAGAATGAATGCACGAAGGGTGATGTCATGCCATTCTTATTTGATTTACATGGTGAGGCTGAGAGTAAAAGCACGAAGTGTGATGCCGTGTGTTTTTTCTTCTATTTATATGGTGAGGATGAGAGTTAATGCACGAAGGGTGATGCCGTTCCGTTCTATTATCTATCATGGTGTAGTTGAGAGTAAAAGCACGAAGGGTGCTATTGTGCACTTCTCTTTACTGTGTTTAATACTTTCATTGGTGCAAGGCACTTTGGCTGTGTTGTTTCTTTACTGTTATGATTTTCTTTGCCTTATACTCCCTTCAGCATGTTTTCCCTCCTATTATTACCTGTTCAGCTTCTATTATTTTGTTATTATGCCCGTATATTGTTTAGCTGCACATGTTTATATTAGTGTTTCTCGTCACTACTTTGCCGAGGTTAGGCTCGACACTTACCAATACATGGGGTCGGTTGTACTGATACTGACTCTGCATTCTGTGCGGATTCGATACTGGACCGAGTTGATCCCGAGTTAGCTGCTGGCTACATCTGATCGGAGACCCAAGGTAGTCCTGTTGGCGTCCGCAAGCCCTGGTGTCCGCTTCTATACCTCGTGCTTTACATTTTTGTTTATTTCGCAAACAGTTGTACTTTCTTTAAAACAAATACTTGTAGTAAAAATCTTAGAATATTCGTGTGACTCCGGATTCTGGGTAGTGGCAGTATATAATCAAAGTTGTTATTTATTTACTTCCGCGTTTATTTGACCTGTATAGCTTGCTTACTATTAATCAATGAAACGTAAAAGGTTTGGCTAATAAATCTCTAACGTTTGCTTGCCTAGCAAGTGTAATGTTAGGCACCATCACGGTCCCGACGGTGGGAATTCCAGGTCGTGACAAATTGGTACAAGAGCACTAGGTTACCTAGGTCTCACAATTCACGAGCAAACTTAGTGAAGTCTGGAGGATCGGTACGGAGACGTCTGTACTTATCTTCCAGAGGCTATGTAATACGCTTAAGTTATACTTTAATTAACTAGTGTAAGGCGGTCGGTGTCAAATTTAGTAACCCAACAAGGTTGGGGTCGAATCCACATGGAATAGGCGTGAAAAGATTACTTGAGTAGTGTGAAACTTGACTAAGGTCATAATTCTATTCCTTTAATGTAACAAGCGAATTATATAATGTGAATTGAGAAGATAACTAATTTTGTTACGAGAATGTGAATAATTTGATTAAGGAAACCAAGGTTGTGTCCCAATTAATGAAATGTAATGCTATCGATGGTAATATGATATATTTCTAATGGAAGGTCCTTTTGATATGCAAATGGTTCCTAAATGACTACCCAATATTTTTCCAATTGTTGAGTAGTAATTTCTCCTTATATTTCTCCAAAATAAAAGAGTTGCAATTTAATAACAACCAATTTATGACAAGTACAACCCACTTATTCCTAAGTGATTCTATTAAACAAGATTTAAATTCTTGAGTTCTTGATATTCAATTCTACCAAACTCTATCACACTTTTCCAAGTAAAGAAAGAGTAAAATGGAATAGGTTAATGACTGCAACCACCAACCATAAATAAAGAACAAGAATTGAATAAATATGAACCAGCCATTATATATATATATATATATATTCAATGTTAAACACCCATTAACATTACACCCACCTAGGGTCCACAACCTTAGTATTTAAAACTAGTTACTCATGGTAAAATACAGGAACATAGTATTTAATAAAGTCATAAAGCTTACGAAAGTGCAAGATTCCTTCTTCACAAGCTTCCAAATTAATGGAGAATTCAATGCTCTCTATGTAGGACCCTTTTCAGACTTGAATGACCCACAAACCCCCAGTTATTCTTTTTATAGTGGACCAAAAGTGTCATCAAAATCGGACAAAATTGCCCTATGCAGGTAGCTTATGCAACCGCATATGGTCGCAGACCACGTATGCGGTCCGCATAATTTCCATTCACATCGCAGACTTGAAAGTCACCAGATCCAGGCTTCACCGCATATAGATTATGCGGTCTGCATGTCTGTTATGCGACCGCATTGTGCCATCACAGTCGTGTTGAGAAGCTTCTTCTACTGGCATTATGCGATCATTGTGCGGCTCGCAAACGTGTTAAGCGACCGCATAATGGGCCGCATAATGGACTGCATAGTCTTCTCTTCATTTGGCCAACAAATTTGTTTCACTTTGCGATCAACATCTGATTTATGCAGTCCGCATGTCACTTATGCGGTCGCATACTTGTAGCATTTCTATCCTTTTGTGACTTTTTGACTTCTTTTCCATGTTTTTGGATCTTCAAGCTCATGTACTATAAAACAATCAAACTTGATAAGAATTAACTAAAAATGCATTAAACGACGAGTTTAAATCTAAGTAATTGGTACTAAATGTGCCGAAATTCTACGGCACATCCACACCCCCAACATAAGCTCTTGCTTGTCCTCAAGCAACTAAAACAAAAGTATCATATTCTATACTACTTCTATTTCCGACATGCCACAAAACAATAATGACTGTAGATGGTTTTGACTGATAGCTAACAAGCATGTAACTCTATTTATTTACCCTTCCTAGAGGACAACTTATGACTTATTCGACTAATCAACTCGTGACCTTAGAGCCTTGACCAAAATGACAAGATGATATTCATAGCTAAGTACACTTGTGTTCTACTTGAAGAACCTAACTTCTGCTAAATCTTACAATTCATGCGCGCTCACAACAAAGAAAATACCACTCACGCATATGTACAGGGGATGCAATCAAAAACTCTAGCACTCGGAACGAAAACTACATGCTACAAGTATCAGTACATATGCTTGCCCTTATTTTAACTTTGCTGCTATCTCAGGAATGATTGACTGTAGATCACTAAGGACTTCTCACGTGTTATAATGTAGGATTCTGGACGGGTTGGATGAATATTTGGGAATGTAGTGGCTATACCGTCCTTGAACTCTACATTCATTATGCTCCTTTACTACATATCACTTATTTACCTCGGGTTACCAACATAGAATTACCTCAAAGTATTTCTTTAATTTCCATAAGACTCCACTCTCTTTATATATAATATATATATATATATTATATATATATATTATATATAATATATATATATATATATATATTATATATATATATATATATATATATTATAATATATATGTTGGATCT
>NW_017670861.1:205964-260645 GCF_001879085.1 Nicotiana attenuata
TATATATATATGTTGGATCTTGCATTTAGTTATATACAAAACTTTGAGGTTATTGTTTTTTTTCTCTACACACAGTAGTAAACCTTACCACCTTCCACTTTGTAACGGCACCCGCAACTTAGGCTTTAAGCCTCATTATTACACGTTCAAGGAGGGATGGGTTCAAAAGAAGGAATATTTCACAGAAGGGTAAAGGTTTGTAATGTGGTAGCCAATGAAAGGTTAAATGCTCAACGGGGGTAACTAGGGTAATTAATGTACCAGGGAGGTCAATTTAGGCAAAATTGGCTAGTAGTCACAAAGAGAGCCTAAGATCATTTTAGCATCCAATCATCAACCTGAGAGTTGCAATAAGAAACCAACCGGGCAAGTTCTAGAAATCACAAGTTAGGCATGTGTATTATTTATACAAATCCTCACTCACTCACAACGCATGAATTGTTCAACTCAACATAGTTTCAGCCCTCAAGTGACACAAGGCAACTCAAAAATTTTCATCTCAAGATATGCAAGATTCTGAATAAGCATAAAGTCAAGAGTGAGCCTCAAATTCACAAGAATGATTGGCCAAACATTTTTTTAGATGCAAAAGAAGGAAGGATACCGTGTATTTATACAATTTATCACATGCTTGAAGCTACAACAGTCAACACCAACTAAGTCAAAACACTGCATGCTATTGTCGTGGTTCTACTATTACACCTTTGGAAAAGAACCCGGCGAAGAAAAACCAAAGGGAATTCATCGCTAACTGTGAAACTATACTACAAGACCTTATATACAATACATGCAACACAATATTTACCCAAAACATGGGGTACAAAAAACATGACTACCCCACCCCCAACCAAAAATCATGCATTGTCCACAATGTATAGATAATGTAAAAAGGAAGCTCAGGGACTTCCTGGGGCGCACTAGGTGCTCGGAGGAGGTAAAGCATCTGGGGCAGCTGCTGGTACTGAAGCTGTAGTTGGTGGAACCTCAGATTGAGTGGTGGCCTCTACGGCTGGAGCAAGAGGCTCAAATTGCTGTGAGGGTAGAGCAGGAAGCTCCACCTGCTGTGAGGCTAGATCTGGGGCCTGGAGATACTAGCCTCGCCTAGTGATGGTTGAGTTGTCGATGGAAGTGCCTTGGCGACCATATTTGCTAGCAAATGTGCAATTTATGTCTACACAGCTCTTCTTCTTCATCATGTGCACTCGTGGAAACAGCAACTTGCTTACCCTTGTCTTGATGACCCTCAGTATCCTCTACCAGTGCATCCTCATCTATTTCCTCATCTTCTGAATCCCCCTCATCGGACTCTTCAGTATTTCCAGATCCCTTCTTTGAAGGAACATCAATGTGTACAGGAGGAGCTGGAGCCTTTGAGGGCTTAACACTCTGTGCCTCTGGAGCTGTCATTAGGTTGGTGAAATCAAAGTTCATTCCTGGAATGGGAGTGTTGCACACTGCTCACCTTCCTTCGGGAGGAAGGGTGTCAAGTCAAATTCCAGACTCTGCATCTTCTGCAGCTCAGCTTTCAAGTCATCCACATCCTTCCTGAGCTAAGGCATACCTCTAACCTCACCGCGCTCGACCTTCTCAAGATGCACTTCAAAGTGCTTGAGGCGATCCTCATAAGTTTGATGCTGCTGTTAAAGAACACTCACTGAGGATTGGACATGGATCAATGCTTACTGGATGAGGTTTGGAATTTCCTTCATTAGCTGGTCTACCTTAGAATTGGCGTGATGAGCTAGTAGACCCAGCTTGGAAAGAGATGGTAAGGGAACCTGGGGCTGTGCAGTGGTGTGCTGTGGAGTAGTTGTGGAGGTAGCAAGGGCCTGAGAGGTATCAGGCAGTGCTGGGACCTCTGATGCTGCTGAGTCTGATGGAGGAGGAATTTGAGTCTCTGTTTGAGTTGTAGTTTCCTTCTCGACTGCGTCACTGATTCTCATGATGTCAATGTGCTTGAGAGCTTTCTCCAGTTTGTCATACTTCGGCATAGGAGGCACAATTACAGACTGGCAGAGAGTAGTGATCAAACAGGGGAAAGGAAGTGAGGTTTGTTTCTGGTTTGCTCTGAGTCCCAGCTCCCGAAATATGATCTCTCCCACATCAATCTTTATGCCTGTCATGATGCACGCAATGAGGAGTACCTTCTCAATGTTGATGTCAGTTTCATTCCGAGACAAAATCAAACGGGATGTGACAAAGCTGAGACAATATCGACCCTCCCACGTGAGATCCTCCTTGTAAATCTTGTATTTAGGGTCAATCTAGGCTGGTATCCCCTTTGCTATGACAGAGGCAATCCAGGCATGCTCGTTGTTCTTGTTAGCTACCTTAGCATCATACTCAGCTGTGCCTGACCTCCACTCCTCAAAATACAGGTCATTGTTAGTCGCATCATCGCACAGAACTTGGACTCCTCAAACTAGGACAGATTGTGCAAATATCTTGTTTCGCTTCTATTCAGCAGTCCGTAATGCACCATATGAAGCATAAAATTCCCTCACATGCGTCTCATTGTATTTCTTCAGGGACCTCAGTAAAGAATTGCTATTTTCTCTGCATGATGTTCTCGCTTATATGAGGGTAGTGCTCCGTCATCCCATTTAAACTCAACTGCTTCTCCTCGAGAATCTTTCTCTTTAAGAGTCGTTCTTTATATAGATTTATGGAGCCTTTGACCTCAATCCGGAGATTAAGATCCTCCCACATCTTCCTTCGTGCCTCAGCCTGTAGATCAACAGAAGGCATGAGGTCACTCTGTGACTCCTCCTCTTCAGACTGGGAGGAGTGCTCAGTAGTAATGTGAATTGCCTGAGCCCACTGACGTTTTACTTGGTTTGCTTGTTGGCTAGGAGTAGCACCTCTTTTCTGTCTACGAGTGGGCGGTGATTGCGTTGGATTAGACTTCTTTGGTTCCATTCCTATTGATGAAACATTGTGTGAGTGGATGAAATAGCATAGGAAATATATCAGAGACAAAGTAAAGAAATGAGTAGACTATGCGATGGGTTATACGATCGCATATCAACTATGCGGACCGCAAACCCATCACAGAAGTGCACAATCATTAAATGCAACAACATTTATGCGATCGCATAAGCAACCGCATATGTGATTATGCGACCGCAAAGTGGTCGCATTTCATATAGCCAGAAAGGCTAGTTGCCTGCCTCACTATGCGACAAATATGCGGACCGCATAAGGGGTTTGCGATCGCAAAAGCAATCACATAACCCTGTTTGCATTAGGTCACATAGGGGTCTTATGCGACGATTTTGCAGAGCGCAAACCAATTATGCGGCCCGCAAAGATCGTCTTCTTCATCGAAACAGTGCCCCTTCTAATTTTTTTTACATGCTTTCCTATAGCTACCCACTTAGCTTTATCATTATTCTATTAGGCCATGTAGTCATTTTAGTAAAGAGGGGTACTCAGACTTCCCCTCTTTGGTGACAGGCCAATCGATCGATTTACAGATGGAAAGGGGTACTCAGATTTCCCCCTTTTTGTTTCATCAACAATACGCACACATTCACTCAAACAAGACCTCACCAATATGCTACCACACTCAGGGGGAATTTAAGGGATCGAGGGAGTGGCGAATTTGAGCGCAGAACTTAGGAAGACACGTACACCAGAATGACGAGACGGAGAAGGAGGAACATACCAGAATTTCACAAGACTAAGCAGCCCGATATGCTTTGTTTGAAATGGATTCCTTGCCTTGTGAGTACTAATTCTTTTTTTTTCTTTCTCTTTTCTTCCTTTGCTGGTAAAAAATATTTTTTTTGTTCTTTTGATTTTTTGTTTGATTGTGGGTGTGTGATAAGAGTGAGAACGACATATGCAAAAAATTAGGATTTTGTACCTGGGAACTTTGCGGTGCATAAGTCCATCGCATAACACATTATGCGATCGCATTTGTGTTGTTCGATGGAATAATGATTTGGGCATCCTCAACCAACTTTGCGATGCAATATGCGATCGCAATGTTGTTATGCAGGCCGCATAATTGAAAAACTTACCGCATATTTAACCACCAAAGTAACCAATTTCTTTGCATGGGTTTGCGATGACTATACGGTTCATATAGTTATTTATACGACCGCATAGTTGTCGCCAATTCTGGACCTTTCTTTCCTTCAGTTTCCTCAGCACTAGGACCTTGTTCATGATGTTTTGGGACTACCTGCACTCTAGCACACACGTCAACTTACGCAATCTAAACTACATGAATAAAATAAACAAAAACTACAAAAGAGTGTTACCACACATGGGTTGCCTCTCAAGAAGCGCTTGATTTAATGTCGCAACACGACGCAGTTAACCCCTTTTTGGGTTATTCATTGGTGGGGACTGTTGTTGGACTATCCCTTAGAGCAAATTGTTCTATCAAATGCCTTTCTCCTGCGGTACCAAGGTAATGCTTGACTCGTTGACCGTTTGTTGATACCCAATTTTTTCCTACATATTTTTCATACTCAAAATATTCTCAAAATAGCATGTACATGCATATATAAGCATGCCCAAAAGTTTTGGCATTTTTCCTTTATTTTTTAAACATTTTTTAAATCAATTTATTGTCTATTTTAATACTACAAAATTCAATAACTATTCTCAAACTAGCATTTTTTGGTGAATAATTTATTTTTCATTCTCATATTTACACTAAGATATAATTAAGGTAATTTTTGCATATTTTTATACATTTGTTTGGTATTTTTTTTTTAGCTAAATTGCATATAATTGCAATTATGGCCTATTTTACGATTAACAGCATTTTACAATTATAAAATCACATTTGGTATTTTTACATTAATATTTATATGTTATTAATTAGTCCAGTACCTTTAATTTATTTTTTAAATAATGTTTTACTATTTTATAAAATGATAAAAGGGGAAAATTGGCTATTTAGCAAACAGCCCTTTATTATTTCAATTCTAGCCAAATTAGCCACACCCACTATCAGATTCAAATGGCCCAATATCCTAATTAAACTAACCCATCTCAATCCCTAATATAACCCGGTCCAACCCCGTTTTAATCTGAGCCGTTGATCAAATGAGATCAACGGCCCAGATTCATTTGCCTTAATTAAATTCAATTCCCCCCCCCCCCCACGAGACCCCTCATTCTCTCTGAGACTGTCTCTCTCTCTATATCGTCTCTTCCTCTCCCTTCCCTCTAGAACCTTCTGGTTCTCTCTTCTCTGATGATCTCCACCGTCTCTCCGGCCACCTCCAATCTCGCCCCTTTCGACCATCAACCGCCATGAAACCCCAACTCACCGATTCCCTCTATTTTTGAGACCCCAGTAGCCTCCACCATGCAAATCAGTCCCTAAAAGCTCCGCCTCTCCGGCCATCTCCGGCCACCTCCCTTCAACCCCAAGGCTCCGATGGGCCTCTCGTTGTCCTGTTCAACATCTCTAGGACCTTCAAGGTCTATGGACCTTGGTGATTTAGACCTAGGGTTCCTGGTTCTGCTACCTGTGAGTTCTTCGGTGTGATTTCATGCGAAATCACACCCTATATGTCACGATCTCTGAAGTGTTAACAGGTTTTCTCCACTTCTATTAGGGTTCCCCCCCCCCCCTTTTTTTTTCTTGAAACCCTAACCCTCTCCTGAATCTCTCAAAACAGTGTCATTTTCATGCTATTTTCATATTTTTCTCTATGTTCTGCTTATTCTCGAGTTTCTTCTGAAAGATTCTCTACTTTGAACCATTTTTACTTTCTTTGAAAATTTAGGGTTTCTTGGATTTCTTTTACACATATTTCGACAAATTTTCTTTATGATTAAAACCTTTTCCTTGTTTATTCTGACTGATTTCTATGCTCTTACTGTTCTTTAGTTTGACTCTGCTAAAAACCCTAATTTCTAAAAATATGTTTCTTCGTTTGATTATGTGTGTTAGCATGCTTCTTTGCTTCGATTATATGTGTTAGCCTAATTTCCTTTGCCTTGTCTCTATGTGTTACCATGTTTCTTCGTTTGATTATGTGTGATAGCCTGATTTTCCTTACTTTGGGTCTGTCTGCTAGCCTATTTACTTGATTCTTGTTAGTGTCTCATGGTCACCATGCTTCGAATATGCCTTGTTGAATCCTAACCTATTTCCACTATCTCTGGATGGTTGTGTTTGTTCATCTCTTGTCCCCCTTATGTCTATATGGCTGATTTTGTTTGTTACTCTTGTTCATTCACCTCTATTTATACGTTGAGAATGCAGAATCATGACCTCGCATGATTGATTCTGATTTTCTTTGATTGATTGGTAATTCAAAAACTTTCCTTCAAAATCCTAGCATTATATTCGCCTGTTTTAAATTAACTGATCTTTGTTACCTTATTTGCTATGGTACTCTATTCTACCTAGCCTTTCCTTAATTGTAATTTTCCGGAATTTGGTATTAATTGGTCACTATATGAGTACTGAACCTTGACTCATTCCTTATTTAACCCTGCCCTGATTTTTCTATTTGCCTTGTATGGTGCTGAATCTTTTCGTTTGATTTTGATTCCCTTAATAAATGGGAGTACTTCCTTGATTCTTCAATCAATTGATTCCGAGTTCTTAAATTGACATATTTCTTTGATTTTTTTACCTTATTTTTACCACCTTCTTTCAACTATAAATACCCTATGTCTTTTACCTAGCACACATGACAAGTCTTCCTGGCTTACACACACCGAATACTTTAAAATCTGCATTTTCTCTTGCTCTTTGTTCTATTGCTATTCTCTGCTCCTGCTTATTATGAGCCGGCTGAAAGCCAAGGCTAATATAGTGTTACCACCTTGTCTTTGCATCCTGCTTTTGCTCTTTTACTGGTAAGTCCTAATTAATTTTCAAGTCTCACACCAAAGTGTTTATTTTTGTTTCAGTTCATTCTTTGTGATTTTTTTCTACTTATGCTTCTCCTGCTCAATGTGTAATTGATTCTTTGCTCTAATACTTCACCATGTCTTCTGATAAACATGCTAAGTCTGACTTTGTCTATTCCTTGCTATGCCTATGTCCTGTTGTTATACATTAGCATGCCAAAATTTTACTACTTCCGGGTTCCCCTGAATCCCTTGATTCTATGTAGTCATGTTCATTAAACCTGTATCCCCTTCAGCATTGTGTGATCTATCTGTTCCCCTTTCCCCATGATCCTTGTATGCAATAATGTACTGTTGAACTATGGTTCTGCTGTTTTCTTTTAAAACAAACCCCCTTATTTTCGAAAACTCTTCTTCCTGCACTTCACACTGCTCTTAGAAAATAGGTTCTGCCCCCTTCGTGTGAACATTGCTTTGAGTACCTCTGAGTACTCACTGAACTTTAACACACAAGGCTGGTATTCCACTGCACATGTCCTGCATTTTCTTCTAAATGTCTAGGTGCTGGTATTGGCCAGGGACCCAATGGGGCCCTAGGGAGCTTTGCCACACCTAGACCATGGCAAAGGCTGTGAACTCAAAGGGGTTGAGGTTGGAAGACTGGGCCTGATTGAAGGCTCCCTATAGAATAACTTCTTATTTTTGTTCTTATTTACTGTAATTCAGATGGTACTAGTTTGTAATAATTTGTAAACAAACGATTGGGGTTGAATAGTGAATATGGGGGAGGGTTATGCATGCTTAGTATAAATAATGGGTAGAAAACATGCTTGTAGGATTTTATTTACTTATCTGCGCAATAGATAACCTGTATAGGCCATGCATCTCGTTCATTAGAGATCCTGCTTTAGGTTCTTTACATTCAGCCTGTCATTACGCTCTCTTGTAATCACGATCAGTTAATAACTAGCAATAATTAACAACAAGCTAAATAATTTGTCATTACTGCATTGGCATGTTAGAAACCATGTTTTAAGTACTTCTATGTGCATCAGATATCCTGCCCTTAGGACTTCTCACTCGTTCGAGTTGCAGTAGTTAATTCACGTTTGTCCAATAACTTTGTTAAAATATGGCTAAGTGGTTTACAACATTTTCTGCAAATACCTTATCACGCGTACCTTTATAAATCAAAATCAAAATATGCAAGTATGTCCCTTAAGATAATCAGACAATGTATAACAACACCTAGGCAAGCTTTAGGCCCAATAAGTACTGATCGTGTTTTTATTAGCTTAAGACCAACCAACTTCTTCAATTTCAACTCTGCCATCCCCATTTTTGCTCTGATTCTCTGAAGTTCACTCTAGTTTTTTCTTCTTAAAAAAAACTCTGCTTCATCCGGAAATGATTTTGAAATGGTGCACCCATTTATTCTTACTGAGTTTCTGATTTTTGTGTCCTCAAATCACTGGATTACCAACCTCTGCCCAGAATCATGCTATTTTATTTGTCCGGCACCTCATTAAACTACTGTTACTACTTCTTTTTTTTTAAACCATGTTTTAACTGTTGTAAAAGTTCCTATCTTTGAGACCAGTGTTTAAGTAATGCTATTTATGTGTTTGTTTGAGGAGGTATACATGAGCCTTTATATGTTTACATTGCCTCCCCCCCCCCTCCCAACATGCAGTATGTGTTTTTGTATGTCGCCTTAGATTTTTATCCTTTGAAACCAATTAGCCTAATATCCCACCCTTTAGGACTAGTAGTCCTAAGTGCCTCCGGGACTGATAGGAATGGGACGGGTAATAGCATGCAATAGTAACCGAGACCAATCCGCGCTTTAATACCTTAACGGGGTGGGAAGGATAGATATGGATATGATGACCGGTGCGATAATAGCTCATGTAGCCCCTCTTTAGAGGAGTGATTACTAGGTATTGCATTGACGTGATCCATATTAATCATAAACCTAGGACCCCCTCCCTTTACTTGCTTTCATTTATTTTTTTTAGAATTGTTTAAATCTTTTTTTTCATAAAATTCCTGCCCTCTTTACCTTTACTCAAGTTCGACTTACTTGCAATATTGTATGTGAACCCTTTCTATTTGAGCCCTTAATTGCCTACTTGATTATGTGAAGTCACAATATAACATGGCCGGGAACCACACTAGTGGATCTTGAGGGGTGCCTAACACCTTCCCCTCGAGATAATTTTTAGCCCTTACCCGAACTCTGGTTTTCCAACTCAAAACCCTTAGTGTCCTAATGCACTTAGTCATTAGGTGGCGACTCTTCAATTCCAAAAACCCAAGTCCCAAAAGGGAATAGAGTTGTCCTCCCAAATATCGTAAACCCGATTTCGCGAGAAAAAGGGGGCGTCGACAGCATGGCGACTCTGCTGGGGATATTCTTTAGGCTTTTACCATTTCATGTTATTTGTGACTTTATTGCTTTTATGTCTTTATTTCTCTTCTACTGCAAAACTGACTTGGCTCCATGTTTCTTTTCTTTAATGCTTTCTTTTACCGCTTTCCTTCAATACTGTTGTAATTATGAGCAATCATTGTAATCATTATGAATGTGCAAATACGTGACAATTTGCTTCATTCTTGTAACTACATCTTCAACATCATATTCCACTTGTGCCAAACAAATACCATAGCAACGCTTATAATGAGTGGTTGCGCCCTTCCGATATTATCACCCCCTAAATTTGGTAAAGGCATATTTGCGGTAAAACCAGTCGATCAGCGGTGCAGTCGACGGTTCCGTGCCTTTCCCTCTTGAGTTGTCCGCTCAAGGGTACCGGTCTAATACCCCATAGAAACCTTATTCTATTTAACTGTGCATGCATCACTGTAAAACCTAGTCGAGTCAGTTATGTTGTCCACATAATGACTCTTTAAGATAGCCATGTCCAAAGTCCACTGGGTTTCCTTGGAACCCAAACGGACAACACCATATTCTGTGCATTTATTTGGAGAACTAAATGCCATTATGCTAATTATTGGTTATATAGTCGAGTCCGGTGGGGGGGTATGGTCTTAACCCTTTTGTTTTGCAGAAAATGGAGAGCAAGGTCCCCGTTTTTGGTATGGTCAGTATACCCTCACTCTTGCTGACCTGGTGGAGGAATCTCCCATCAAGTGACCAAATGAATGAATGGAAAGAGAGGGTCACCAAGGCTAGTGAGAAGCAGGAATATCTGGAATACAGTCTGTTGGAGTTGGAAGGAAAAGTGAGGAAAAGAGTCACCGATTGCGAGAACGCTGAGGGAAACGAAGGAGAACGCCTGGCAAAGGCATTTTTACTGGTGAACCTACGCGAGCTGGAGGATTTGATCAACGAGAGCATTCAACCTGCGAAAGGTCCTTCTGGGACCAAGTAGTTAGGAGTCTTTCTTTTGCTTTAATGTAATAAGGCCAACGGCCATTAGTGACATTTTATTTTTCCTGCTATTCTTTAGTATCGTTTTGGGATTCGTCATATTTTTATCAATAAAATGAGGCATTTAGCATTATAAATTCTCCAAATTAACTTGCTACCTTTTTTGTTTTTACTTTTGTTTTATTCCCCTCCCCCAAAAAAAAGGTTAGTTCGTGCACTCTGGCTTCATCATCCTACTCCACAAGATCTAAGGGCCCTCCACCTCCTCCTCCTTCGAGTCCTATCAGAAACAAGAACAAGGCAAAAATGGAAGACTTGAGCAACAACAGAAAGGAGAACTCGGGTGAATGGGTAGAGGTTCCTCAGGGTATTCAGGTTCCCAAAGAAAGTGCCGCCCAGCTCAAACAGAAGTTACTGAAATTTCAGGAAGAATTGGACCAAGTTCGGAACATGGCAAACTTATCATTTTCCCTCACTACCCCGGATGTCAATGCTCCAAATCCCACACCTCTACAAAACATCCCAAAACCACAAAACCAATTCGCTCCACATCACCACTGCAACACATGCCACATTTCGAAACAACACCCCACTACTCATTCTCGAACCACTAAACTCCACAAATGATCATCCCACCACACCCCCATCTACGTGGAAACCATGCCACAATATACTCAACTTATTGCAAGCACACCGGAGTGTGATGACAAAGACTCTCTCATCAAGAACCTGGCCGCAGAACTCAAGAAACTGACTAGCCGAGTCCAGGGTGTTGAAGGAAACAAAAGGCATTGAGGGGATAAATTATGAGGACCTTTGCATTCAGCCAGACGTCGAACTTCCCGAGGGGTACAAACCTCCCAAGTTCGAGATGTTTGATGGCTCAGGGGATCCCAGAGTCCGTTTGACGACATACTGTGATAAGCTGGTCGGTGTCGGAAGAGATGAAAAGATTTGCATGAAGCTCTTCATGAGAAGTTTGAAAGGTGATGCTCTATCTTGGTACATTAGCCAAGACCCAAAGAAGTGGACAAGCTGGGTAGGAATGGCGTCCGATTTCATGGACAGGTTCAGATTCAACACGGAAAATGCGCCAGATGTATTCCACATCCAGAATTTGAAGAAGAAACCTACAGAGACATTCCGCGAGTATGCTACTCGTTGGAGATTAGAGGCTGCTAAGGTCAGGCCAGCCTTAGAAGAAGAACAGATGAACAGGATTTTCGTCCGAGCTCAGGACCCACAATATTATGAGAGGTTGATGCTGATTGAAGGCCAGAAATTCTCCGACATCATCAAGCTAGGGGATAAGGATCGAGGAAGGCATTAAAAGTGGTATGGTCACTAATTTTGAGGCATTGCAGGCTACCAACAAGGCTCTACAGTCTGGTGGCACGTCCAAGAAAAAGGATGTGAGTGCCGTGATGGTTGCACAGAGAACAAAATCCCCAATAAAATACCAAACCTATCCATTACCCCCACTCACATATCAACCTACTCCAAACTACCAAGTACCCTCGCCCTCCTACCAAGTTCCACCACCTACTTAGCAATCATCTCCACCCCCCACATATCAACCTACCTCACCAAGATATTCCCAACCCGCACCCGTCTACCAAGCCTATAATTCTCTGCCCTCTAACTATCAATCACCTCCCACCCGCCAAAACATTCCTAGACCATGACCTAACTTCGATCGTAGACCTCCCTAGCAATACACCGCCATCGCCGAACCAATCGACCAGCTGTATGAAAGGCTCAAAGCTACTGGTTACGTCACCCCAATCCCTGCCATAACTCTAGAAAATCCTTCCCAATGGGTCAACCCGAACAAAACCTATGCATACCATTCCGGCATGAAGGGGCATACCATTCATGAATGCCGATCTCTGAAGGATTAAATCCAAGCCTTAATTGACAACAAGATCATCGTGGCAAAAGAGCCCGCTCCCAATGTTCGGAACAATCCCCTGCCTGATCATAAAGGTGGAGGTGTGCACATGATCGAGGTAGAAGATGATTGGGACCCCAAAGGGTCGATTGGATTAATTGCCGAAGGTAACGAGCCCAAGAAATCAACAATCACACTGAATCCAATTGTGGTCAAGACCTAGCCCTCTGGGGATGTTGAAGTAGATGTGTCCATACCACTCGAGCTTGAAACACCGCCGTCTACAAAGACAACAGAGCCAATTGAGGTGGAGTTTGGGTCTCCAAAGGCACCTGTACCATTTGATGTTGCTGTGTTACCTCCCAAAACGAGGGTACCCATTCCTGTAGCAATGTCAACCATAGCACCATTCCATACGAAGTCCATTCCTTGGGATTACACCGCCGAGGTGAGGAGGAAAGGGAAAACCAAATCTGGAGAAGCAATTGCAGCACAGGGTATGACCCGAATTGGCAGGGTTTATACTCCGGAACATTTGGTTGAATCAAGTAAGCAGGCCTCTGGACGGCCTATTGAAACTGGGCCCGATGATCTCTGGCGGAAGATACAAGCAAAAGAATACTCAGTCGTTGATTAACTGAATAAAACACCGACACATATCTCCAATCCTAGCTCTGCTGCAAAGCTCCGATGCACATAAGAATGCTTTGATGAAAATACTGAGTGAGGCATATGTACCCAGCAACATAACTGGAGGAGAAATGGCGAACATGGTAGGGCAGATATTGGAGAGTCATAAAATCACTTTCCACGAGGATGAGTTGCCCCCGGAAGGGTTAAGCCACAACAAAGCGTTGCAAATCACTGTGCAATGTGAAGACTATTTCATCACCAGGACTTTGATTGACGGAGGGTCCAGCCAAAATATTTGCCCATTGGTGACTCTCAGAATATTGGGGAAGAGCCTGCATGAGATCAAGGATGGGGCCATCAACGTCAAAGCTTTTGATGGTTCCCAAAGGTCCACTATTGGGGAAATCAGTTTGTGTCTACAAATGGGACCGACTTGGTTCGACGTTGATTTTCAAGTTATAGACATCCCAACATCTTACAACTTACTACTGGGACGACCTTGGATCCACGCTGCTGGAGCTATAGCATCAATCCTGCACCAGGCAGTGAAGTTCGAATGGGATCACCAAGAGGTGATTATTCATGGCGACGGTAGTAATCCCATATACAATCGTCAGACCATCCCAGCGATCGGAGGAAGAAGGAAGATAGGCAGAGAAACCTACCATCACATTGAGCGAGTAAACGCCGTAGACAAGGACAAGTGGTGGGATAACAAGATCGAAAGTATACTGAATTGGTGTAGATACGAGCCTGGCAAGGGACTTGGCAAAATCCTCCAGGGAATCGCCAAACCCATCAAGCTGAAAAAACATGGTACCACTTTTGGTTTGGGATACGAGTACACCTGGGAAGAATTCAAGGACCGGTCGCCACCATGGCGCAGTCCCAACTACCCACTGGAGCATCCGATATCTCGCCTGGAGCAGACTTTCCAGCCAGCAGATGTCATATATGGGTCAGAAGAAGAGGAATCATTTGCAGCAATGAGGAACTTGTTCCTGGAGGATGATAATATGGACTGTTGTGTCATTTTCGAGGAGGAGGGGGAGGAAGGCCCTTCCATACAAGCCGTGAGCCGAGGAGCGCGCCTCAATAATTGGTCCATCAGAACCACCAAGGCCCGGAAAGCTTCGGGGTAGCGAGGCTGAACAAAGCACTATGCATTATCTTTTACTTTTTCGCTAGTTGATTTCCTTTCCGTACTTTCTTTAAATTTCGAAAAGTGCTCCGATATTCAAAACAATTATGGAATTTATCAAAGTATTTCAGTTTCTTATAAATCTTGCTTTATTATTTTCACTATCATTTACTTTATTTACACAGCATTACTATTACTTATCTTGATGAACCGACAAATGTGACATGCGACGAGATAACGCAACAAACGGATATAGACTCAGAAGAGGATGATATACCAGAAGAGGTTGTTAAAGAGGTTGAGAACTTTGAGAATAGGCCTAAGTCTAACTTGGACGAAACTAAGGTTGTCAACTTGGGGGATACAGAGAATGTCAAGGAAACGTGCATCAGTGTTCACCTGTCACCATCAGAAAAGGAAGAGTACACGGAATTCTTAAAAGAATATGAGGACATATTTGCCTGGTCGTATGATGATATGACCGGTCTCAGTACATCCATTGTAGCTCATAAACTACCGACAGATCCGACATGTCCGCCGGTAAAGCAGAAGCTCAGGAAGTTCAAGCTAGACATGAGTTTGAAAATCAAGGAAGAAGTCACCAAACAAGTCAAAGCCAAGGTCCTCAGAGTAGTGGAGTACCCAACATGGTTGGCCAACATTGTGCCAGTGCCAAAGAAGGACGGGAAGGTCAGAGTCTGTGTCGACTACCGAGACCTCAACCGGGCCAGTCCGAAAGACGACTTCCCTTGCCGAACATTCACATCCTGATTGACAACTGCGCCAAGCACAAGTTGCAGTCATTTGTCGATTGTTTTGCTGGGTATCATCAGATATGGATGGACGAAGAAGACGCGGAGAAAACGACTTTCATTACACCGTGGGGGATGTATTGTTACCAGATGACGCCGTTTGGATTAAAGAATGCTGGGGCCACCTACATGAGGGCCATGACTACTATTTTCCATGACATGATACACAAAGAGATCGAGGTGTAAGTAGACGATGTCATCATCAAATCCAAGAAAGCCACTGACCACATGGAAGATCTGAGGAAGTTCTTCAACAGATTGAGAAGGTACAACTTGAAACTGAATCCTGTCAAATGTGCATTCGGGGTTCCTGCCGAAAAACTGCTTGGGTTCATCGTAAGTCGACGAGGAATAGAACTAGATCCATCAAAGGTTAAGGCCATTCAAGACTTGCCACCGCCAAAGAACAAGAAAGAGGTTATGAGTTTCTTGGGGAGACTCAACTACATCAGCCGGTTCATAGCTCAGTCCACTGTCATTTGTGAACCAATCTTTAAGATGTTGAAGAAGGACACCGCCACTAAATAGATTGATGATTGTCAGAAGGCCTTCGACAGAATCAAGGAATACCTGTCAACACCTCCAGTTTTGGTTCAGCCCGAACCGGGTAGACCGCTATTGCTCTACCTTGCAGTACTGGATGGGGCGTTCGGTTGTGTTTTGGGACAACATGATAAAACAGGGAGAAAGGAGCAAGCCATCTACTATCTCAGCAAGAAGTTCACCCCGTACGAGGCCCGGTACTCCCTGCTAGAATGCACCTATTATGCTCTGACTTGGGTAGCTCAGAAGTTGAGGCATTATTTGTGTGCCTATACCACTTATCTCATATCAAGGATGGATTCGCTGAAGTACATCTCCATGCCCATGGGCAAGCTAGCCAAATGGCAAATCCTGCTGAGTGAATTTGATATTGTCTACGTGACCCAGAAAGCAATCAAAGGACAGGCACTGGCAGATCATTTTGCCGAAAATCCCGTGGACGGAGGATACGAGCCTCTAAAGACATATTTTCCTGACAAAGAGGTCTCTTTCATAGGAGAAGACATCGCAGAATCATATGATGGTTGGAGAATGTTTTTCGACGGAGCAGCAAACTTCAAAGGAGTCGGCATAGGGGTAGTTCTAGTATCAGAAACAGGTCAGCATTATCCAGTGTCCGCCAAGCTCAGGTTCCCGTGCACCAACAACATGGCCGAGTACGAAGCCTGCATCTTAGGGCTCAAGCTGGCCATTGACATGAACGTCCAAGAGTTGCTAGTGATTGGAGATTCGGATTTGCTTGTACATCAGGTCAGAGAAGAATGGGCGGCCAAGAACTCTAAGATACTCTCGTATTTGCATCATGTACAAGAGTTGAGGAAAAGGTTCACAAAGACAGAATTCCGGCATGTCCCCAGAGTCTAGAATGAGTTCGCCGATGCATTGGCCACTCTATCATCCATGATTCAGCATCCAGATGAGAACTTCATTGATCCTATCCCGGTAAAAATCCAGGATCAACCAGCTTACTGTGCTCAGGTCGAGGAAGAAGCAGATGGAAAACCATGGTTTCATGACATTAAGAAATATCTGGCAACAGGAGAATATCCAGAATTTGCAAACGCTACTTAGAAGTGCACACTACGGAGGTTATCCAATCACTTCTTTCACAGCGGAGGAATCCTGTATAGGAGGACTCCCGATTTGGGATTACTGAGGTGTGTCGAAGCAAAGGAAGCGTCCAGGTTGTTGGAAGAGGTTCATGCAGGGACCTGTGGCCCGCACATGAATGGTTTCGTCATAGCCAAGAAAATACTCCGAGCTGGTTATTTTTGGATGACTATGGAGACGGACTGCATCCAGTATGTCCGAAAATGCCATCGGTGTCAAATACATGCAGATATTATAAAGGTGCCTCCTAATGAGCTTAATGCAACAAGCTCGCCATGGCCGTTCGTCGCTTGGGAAATGGACGTCATCGGACCCATCGAGCCTGCCGCATCAAACGGGCACAGGTTCATTCTAGTGGCAATCGATTATTTCACCAAATGGGTTGAAGCAGCATCATATAAGTCAGTAACCAAGAAGATTGTGGCAGACTTTGTCCGCGACCGTATCATTTGTCGGTTCGGCATCGCGGAGCCAATCATTACTGATAATGGTTCTAATCTCAACAGTGACCTGATGAAAGCAATGAATGAAACTTTCAAGATTAAGCACAAGAATTCTACAGCCTACAGACCTCAGATGAATGGAGCTGTAGAAGCGGCCAATAAGAACATCAAGAAGATACTAAGGAAGATGATAGAGAAACACAAGCAGTGGCACGAAAAGCTATCATTTGCTTTATGGGGGTACCGCACCACGGTTAGCACATCAACCGGGGCGACTCCCTATATGTTGGTTTATGGTACCGAGGCAGTCATTCCCGCCGAGGTAGAGATCCCCTCCCTGAGAATTACACAGGAAGCGGAACTTGAAGATGCAGAATGGGTAAAGAGTCGCTATGAGCAGTTAGCCCTTATAAACGGAAAAATAATGAATGTTGTTTGCCATGGTCAATTGTATCAGAACAGGATGTCCAGAGCCTTCAACAAAAGAGTCAAGCCGAGAAAATTCACACCGGGGCAGCTGGTGTTGAAGAAAATCTTCCCGCATCAGGATGAAGCCAAAGGAAAGTTGTCTCTTAACTAGCAAGGCCCGTGCATGGTTCACCGGGTCCTGACAGGAGGAGCCCTCATACTTGCAGAAATGGATGGAGAAGTCTGGCCAAGGACAATTAATTCAGATGCAGTCAAGCGTTATTATGTGTAATCATTTATGATTTCCTTATATGATGTAATTTGAACTACGCCTGACCTGATTCCCATTTAAGAAGGGATACGTAGGCAGCCCTATGGGTTCGGTCACAATTCAATAAAAATTTCATTTCCCCCCCCTCCCTAATATTAGAAACTGGGGCANAGCACATAATAAGCAAAGGCTCAGATATACCCCCTTTAAACAAAGAAGCACGTAATTAGCATGCCTTACACATACTGTTTAGGGTCTGATTAACTACTAAACATGAAAGAACTTAAAGGCTGAGGCAGACTGATTTATTACATAATTCAGATAAGAAGCCCAAATCAGGCATGCCAGCTGGTTGTGGTTAATAGAACAGATTCAGTTTATAACTTTACCCTAAGGCTTGCCTAAGTGTTGGACAAGGATCCTATAGGCATGGTATCTATTTAATTCAGAAAGCAATGAAATAACAAGGTCTAAAATAAACTGAATACGTACTGGTTAAAAAGGGTAGTCAGGTTATTTAAAAGAAAGGCAAGTTTTAATGAAGGTTATAAGTTTTGCAACTGATAGTACCCATTATTACTGATTTTAGCTCTATACGCTAATGAAGCGATTCAGATTCGATTAGGAGTTCCTATAGGCATAGTTTCTAGGCGTTGTTGATTTTTAAGCCTTTGCAGACATGGTATAAAAATGCAGAAGACTCGTTTTTAAACCTATGAACATGATATCTAGGTGCAATTGAATGTTTAAGACCTATTAACATGATATCTATATGAAAATGGCTATACATGATTCAGAAGGACCTATAAGCATGATTTCTATATGCATTTGCATATGCAGATTTCCAAATACCTATAGACATGATTCCTAGATGCACGCAGATTTTAAAATACCTATAGGCATGATTTCTAGGTGCATGCAGATTTTAAAATGCCTATAGACGTGGTATCTACATGCATATGCAGAAATAGGGACAAGTGCAGTGTGAA
Organism: Nicotiana attenuata; assembly: GCF_001879085.1. Classification (NCBI taxonomy): domain Eukaryota; kingdom Viridiplantae; phylum Streptophyta; class Magnoliopsida; order Solanales; family Solanaceae; genus Nicotiana; species Nicotiana attenuata. Next base: position 224,431 of record NW_017670861.1, read on the forward strand.
AGGGCCAGCCCTCAAGTGTCCAGTTCAAAAGGAACTCAAAGGGTCCCAAAGCAAGGCTCACAAGAGGAGGGCAGAACTTAAAGACTAAGAAAGTGTGCAAGTACAGGATTCTAAAAGGGAAAAAGAAGAGGGAAACAGCTACAAATAAGCACACATAAGGGGTTCAGGGGAATATGGAGATTGTAAATAGCCTATTGCTTAGGCAAGGGCAGACTTTAGGCATGCCCGGCAATGGAGAGTGCTAGCACACCTATAAGCCTACCAAAACACATACTATTAGAGGCTAGGATCCCAGGGGATCAAGTTTGATTATTGGACAATAACTTGCAGTATTTCCATGCCTCAAACCATAGCTTAAACACAAAGGGGGTAGGGGTTTTGGATTCATAGTAGAACAGGCAGAAAGAAATCAGTATGCTAGAGTAAGTGTTGAACTATACAGAAGCAGTAAGCAGACAGGGATACAAAAGCAGTAAATAAACACATTGTTGCGGTGCTAAAAAAACCTTAAATCAGGACATACAAGTTTCAAAGAAGCAAATAGAGAGAGCAAGCAACAAGTCTCGTAAATAGGCCACAGTACAAGTAACAAGAGAAAAATTCTTTTGAGTGTGAGTATAAGTTCAGAAAGACTACGAGTGATGGATGTGTTACGCGATCGCGTTGACTGTTTCGCGATCGCAGAGCTTTAAATTCTGAGAACTAAAAAATTCACTTTGCGATCGCATGTGTATCTCCGCGATCGCATAGCTTCAGCTTCAGCAGTCCAAAAACAGTAGCTCTGCAGAATTTTTCCCTAATGCTTTCTGATCTTTTTCTTTGGCCTAAGCGCATCATAATACAAGGTATTATGTACCCATACAAGCATTTGACATGTGGTCTCTTTTTGTAGGTACTTTGAGCATAAAATGGCCTCGGAAAATGATGAAATTGCACAAGATCCTGCTCCCCAAGCTGTGGAAGAAGAATATTTTGATCAGGCCAGATTCATAGCTGCTGAATGTGAAAGAAATTATGACAAACTCATGTCAAAGAGCATTGTCAAAGAACGGGGCAACCGTTTGGACAACGTTGAGGCTAAAATGCCGGATTTTTTCCGAAGATTGACTAACAGTGGATGGATGTGCTTTGCTCCTAAACCAATTAAAGCGAACTACACAGTAGTTTGTGAATTTTATGCCAACGCCTTGAAAATAGAGTTCCAATGGGAAATATTCACCTTTGTTAGGGGAAAGCGGGTCAACTTTGGTCCTGAGGTAATAAATGCACACTACATGCTTCCCAATTCTAACAATGAAGTATACAGAGCCAGAGCAAGAGAGAGAGGAAGCCAATGTTTGGTGGAGAAGCTTCATGATGGGGTAACACCGAATTGGGAAAGATTGCACAAAGGGGTTGATTCTTATGATTTCACAGTTGAAGCCAAGACTTGGCTGTCCATTATTTGTGCCAAAATCGTGCCGGTTAAACATGAGACTGAGGTGATGCCTGAGAAGGCAATGATGATTGCTGCTATTATGGATGACTTGCCCGTGAACGTGGGCCAGCACATAGTGAGTGAAATTGAGAAAGCATGCAACGGGAGGTCTAAGAGTCTATTCTTTCCCTCATTGATCACTCAGTTGTGATATGATGCTGGGGTGCTAAAGGACCCGCATGATTCTGAGAAGGATCCAGGCACGGCTATCTATCCATTGCTCAGAAAGGGGCCAGCTGGCAAGAAGAAGAAGAAGAGAAGAATTGATGTGTTATCTCCTTCATTTGGGCAGTTTGCTGAGACTGCCGAGGGATCCGGTGGTTCCTCCACAGATGCACCGGGACATGACCCCATGGATCCACTTCCTTATGGGCCCCCCTACTATGCGCCATATTTCCCATCAAATCTATGGCGTAGATGCTCTCATTCGACAGCTTGTTGCTGGCCTTCCCTCTGGTCCATCTGGGGAGAGCACTTCGACTGGGACTGGTAAGAAGCCACCAACGTTGGATGATGTAGTTCAGGATCAAAAAGCAATCAAAACCAGATTAGAAGACATGAGCCGAAGACAAGGAAAAGTTGAAAGGCGACAGATTAGAAGACATGAGCCGGAGACAAGGAAAAGTTGAAAGGTCGGGGTGACCGGGCAGCCAAAAAACAGTAGCTAGTGCAAAAATTCCAGAACAGAACACTGCCCCACTATGCGATCGTCGAAACAACTTAGCGTTCGCAGAACAGTAATGCTATGCGATCACAGAAATGGTCAGGCGATCGCGGAATTCTGGGAGGGGCTGCTCTATGCGATCGCTTCTCTAGGCACGCGATCGCATGTTGTCTAGGTAAGTAAAATAAACTCTAAATACTGGAAATGAACCATTGTCTACTCTTCTACCCAAAACGAACTTTCTCACCCCCTAGCCCTCAACAATTATCTCAAGGGTTTTCTCTCTTCAATTCTATCTCAATAATCAAGTTTAATCTCAGAGGTATGTGCTTCGTCACTCTAATCTTTCTTCAAGTTCAAATTCTTGTGCTACTAGTGTAAATGAACAGCCATTTCTTCCTTCTTCTTCTTCTCTACTTCATGTCTAGGGCTGAATTTTTAGAGTATTTGTTGTGAATGTTGTGTTTGAATGTGTGCTTGCTTGCTGGGTAAAGTTGGTTGAGAGAGTGAGTTCTTAACTCTTGAAAAATTTGGGGTTAGATCTGTGCTTAATGTCTTTGAAATTGCTATGAAAACCTGATGCCCATCATGTGTTTTGGAAAATGCACAAAAGAACTTCAACTTGGCAAGGCAGGAGACCTTCGCGATCGCGATGCCCGATTCCGCGATCGCATAGGTCTAATTACGCACAATGTGGAGAATGCCTTACGCGATCGCGTTGACTATTCCGCGATCGCAGAGCTTTAAATTCTGAGAACTAAAAAATTCACTTTGTGATTGCATGTGTATCTCCGCGATCGCATAGCTTCAGCTTCAGCAGTCCAAAAACAGTAGCTCTGTAGAATTTTTCCCTGATGCTTTCTGATCTTTTTCTTTGGCCTAAGCGCATCATAATACAATGTATTATGTACCCATTATTGATACCCAATTTTTCCCTACATACTTTTATACTTCAAAACTATTCTTCAAAATAGTCNGAGGAGGACCCTCAAAATTCCGAAGTTGACTTTCAGCCATTCATCGCACGCAGCCGTCAGAAACACCAGCCCAGTAAACTGGGTCAGAATTTTGAGGAGGACCCTCAAAATTCCAGAGCAAAAAGGTTGCAATGTCTTGAACCGCGTCGCAGTAGTCGGTTCACCTGAAAGAAAACTATTTTCAATTATGTATTTTCGTCATATTTTTTTCTAAATCATGCATGGTTAATATCAAAATTGCTTTGTTTAGCGACGCTACCCCCCAATGAAAGCAAGAGCCGAATAAGACAAGCGAGGTCCACGGGAAGACGAACTAACCTTCCCCCTTTTACAAAACTCACGATTGTTCTTTGAATGCAGGCACCCCAAGACATAAAACCATCAGATATGATTACATACTCATATTTGGCAGGAATACAACTCTTAGAATCACCAAGTGCTATCCGCACATGACATCCCCAGCAGCCACAACAACGCAACCAACTATCAGCTAGCATCTATCAGCTAAGAGCTTTCGTTACTATTCACCTTTATCTGCTGCATTGCATAAGGCTACCTTTCTGCCTTCCGAGACTAAGCACTGTCTCCATCTGCATTCTCGTGCATTGCATAAGGCTACCTTTCTGCCTTCCGAGACTAAGCATTGTCTCCATCTGCATTTCTTGCATTGCATAAGGCTATTTTTCTGCCTTCCGAGACTAAGCACTGTCTCCATCTGCATGGCTGAAATATCGCCAACTTTGTTTAAATTCCGCATCGGCTGAAATATCGCCAACTTTGTTTAAGTCTTGCAATCAGCTGAAATATCGCCAACTTTATTTAAATCTTGCATGGATGAAAGATCGCCAACCTTTATTTAAATCCTGCATGGCTGAAAGATCGCCAACCTTTATCTAAATCTTGCATGGCTGAAAGATCGCCAACCTTTAAATCTTGCATGGCTGAAATATCGCCAACCTTTATTTAAATCCCTTACATGGCTGAAATATTGCCAACTTTATTTATACTTTACATCGGCTGAAACATGGCCAAATCCTGCATTTCATGGGCTGAAAGATCGCCAAAATTGTCCAAAGGCGTCATTATTTGGAGGCACTATTTTCATAGCCCGAGAACGCCATGCCATGGCCTGAGGACCCTTCTTTATCTTTTGCATATCATTATTCAAAGGTTTCATGGTTCGGAGGCACCATTATCATGGCCCGAGAACATCATTTCATAGCCTGCAAATCCTCTATTATACGCTTCATGGCCCAGGACGTCATGGTCTGAGGACGTCATCCTACCCGTCTGAAGACAGCATTCATGGTCCAGCGGGAACTTGCTTCACGTTTAAACTTATGCACGATATGTTCGTATTGCTTATTCGCAGGTACACCGGCTAGCAACGGCCATCACAGCAGGAGCGATCTCGCTCCGGTTCCCGCAGCCTATTAATCCCTGACCATCCTTCCTGACCAGAATATCGCACCCGTCTTTCGAAATCTCCATCGGCATATTCCGCCAATGGATCCCCGAACTACATATGGCCTGATTCCTGTAAGACCCGGTATATGTAGGAAGCTCAGGAGCCAGAGCTCGGTCAAAACCTTTTCAAATCGTTTCTTTCGGTCAAAATTGGCCATCATATCTTTACCCGACAACTCTTTCATCCTTCTCGGGTAAAGAGGGGCAGCTGTTGATACCCAATTTTTCCCTACATATTTTTTATACTCAAAATATTCTCAAAAATAGCATGTACATGCATATATAAGCATGCCCAAAAGTTTTGGTATTTTTCCTTTATTTTTTAAAGATATTTTAAATCAATTTATTGTCTATTTTAATACTACAAAATTCAAAAATTATTCCCAAACTAGCATTTTTTGGTGAATAATTTATTTTTCATTCTCATATTTACACTAAGATATAATTAAGGTAATTTTTTGCATATTTTTATACATTTGTTTGGTAATTGTTTTTTAGCTAAATTGCATATAATTGTAATTATGGCCTATTTTACAATTAACAGCATTTTACAATTATAAAATCACTTTTGGTATTTTTACATTAATATTTATATGTTATTAATTAGTCCAGTACCTTTAATTTATTTTTTAAATCATTTTTTACTATTTTATAAAATGATAAAAGGAGAAAATTGGCTATTTAGCAAACAGCCCTTTATTATTTCAATTCTAGCCAAATTGGCCACACCCACTATCAGATTCAAATGGCCCAATATCCTAATTAAACTAACCCAGCCTAATCCCTAATATAACCCGGTCCAACCACGTTTTAATCTGAGCCGTTGATCAAATGAGATCAACGGCCCAGATTCATTTGCCTTAATTAAATTCAATTACCCCCCCAGACCCCTCATTCTCTCTGAGACTGTCTCTCTCTCTATATCGTCTCTTCCTCTCCCTTCCCTCTAGAACCTTCTGGTTCTCTCTTCTCCGATGATCTCCACCGCCTCTCCGGCCATCTCCGGCCACCTCCCTTCAACCCCAAGGCTCCGATGGGCCTCTCGTTGTCCTGTTCAACATCTCTAGGACCTTCAAGGTCTATGGACCTTGGTGATTCAGACCTAGGGTTCCTGGTTCTGCTACCTGTGAGTTCTCCGGTGTGATTTCAGGCGAAATCACACCCTATATGTCACGATCTCTGAAGTGTTAACAGGTTCTCTCCACTTCTATTAGGGTTTCCCCCCCTTTTTTTGAAACCCTAACCCTCTCCTGAATCTCTCAAAACAGTGTTATTTTCATGCTATTTTCATGGTTTTCTCTATGTTCTGCTTGTTCTCGAGTTTCTTCTGAAAGATTCTCTACTTTGAACCATTTTTACTTTCTTTGAAAATTTAGGGTTTCTTGGATTTCTTTTACGCATATTTCGACCAATTTTCTTTATGATTAAAACCTTTTCCTTGTTTATTCTGACCGATTTCTATGCTCTTACTGTTCTTTAGTTTGACTCTGCTAAAAACCCTAATTTCTAAAAAATGTTTCTTCGTTTGATTATGTGTGTTAGCATGCTTCTTTGCTTCGATTATATGTGTTAGCCTAATTTCCTTTGCCTTGTCTCTATGTGTTAGCATGTTTCTTCGTTTGATTATGTGTGATAGCCTGATTTTCCTTACTTTGGGTCTGTCTACTAGCCTATTTACTTTATTCTTGTTAATGTCTCATGGTCACCATGCTTCGAATATGCCTTGTTGAATCCTAAGCTATTTCCACTATCTCTGGATGGTTGTGTTTGTTCATCTCTTGTACCCCTTATGTCTATATGGCTGATTTTGTTTGTTAATCTTGTTCATTCACCTCTATTTATACGTTGAGAATGCAGAATCATGACTTCGCATGATTGATTCTGATTTTCTTTGATTGATTGGTAATTCAAAAACTTTCCTTCAAAACCCTATCATTCTATTCACCCGTTTTAAATTAACTGATCTTTGTTACCTGCTATGGTACTCTATTCTACCTAGCCTTTCGTTAATTGTAATTTTCCTGAATTTGGTCTTAATTGGTTACAATATGCATACTGAACCTTGACTCATTCCATATTTAACCCTGCGCTGATTTTTCTACTTGCCTTGTATGGTGCTGAATCTTTTCGTTTGATATTGATTCCCTTAATTAATGGGAGTACTTCCTTGATTCTTCAATCAAATGATTCCGAGTTCTTAAATTGACATATTTCTGTGATTTGTTTACCTTATTTTTACCACCTACTTTCAACTATAAATACCCTAAGTCTTTTACATAACACACACGACAAGTCTTCCTGGCTTACACACAGTGAATACTTTAAAATCTGCATTCTCTCTTGCTCTTTATTCTATTGCTATTCTCTGCTCCTGCTTATTATTAGTCGGCTGAAAGCCAAGGCTAATATAGAGTTACTACCTTGTCTTTGCATCCTGCTTTTGCTCTTTTACTGGTATGTCCTAATTAATTTTCAAGTCTCACACCAATGTTTTTATTTTTGTTTCAGTTCATTATCTTGTGATTTTCTTCTACTTATGCTTCTCCTGCTCAATGTGTAATTGATTCTTTGCTCTAATACTTCACCATGTCTTCTGATTTACATGCTAAGTCTGACTTTGTCTATTCCTTGCTATGCCTATGTCCTGTTGTTATACATTAGCATGCCTAAATTTTACTACTTCCAGGTTCCCCTGAATCCCTTGATTCTGTGTAGTCATGTTCATTAAACCTGTATCCCCTTCAGCATTGTGTGATCTATCTGTTCCCCTTTCCCCATGATCCTTGTATGCAATCATGTACTGTTGAACTATGGTTCAGTCATTTTCTTTTAAAACAAACCCCCTTATTTTCGAAAACTCTTCTTCCTGCACTTCACATTACTCTTAGAAAATAGGTTCTGCCCCCTTCGTGTGAGCATTGCTTTGAGTACCTCTGAGTACTCACTGAACTTTGACACACAAGGCTGGTATTCCACACTGCAGATGTCCTGCATTTTCTTTTAAATGTCTAGGTGCTAGTATTGGCCAGGGACCCAATAGGGCCTTAGGGAGCTTTGTCGCACCTAGACCATGGCAACGGCTGTGAACTCGAAGGGGTTGAGGTTGGAAGACTGGGCCTGATTGAAGGCTCCCTATAGAATAACTTCTTATTTTTGTTCTTATTCACTGTAATTCAGATGATACTGGTTTGTAATCATTTGTAAACGAACGATTGGGGTTGAATAGTGAATATGGGGGAGGGTTATGCATGCTTAGTATAAATAATGGNAACCTTTTCAAATTCGTTTCTTTCGGTCAAAATTGGCCATCATATCTTTACCCGACAACTCTTTCATCCTTCGTCGGGTAAAGAGGGGCAGCTGTTGACTTACCCGATTTTTCCCTACATTATATTTTTTATACTCAAAATATTCTCAAAATAGCATGTACATGCATATATAAGCATGCCCAAAAGCTTTGGTATTTTTCCTTTATTTTTTAAAGATATTTTAAATCAATTTATTGTCTATTTTAATACTACAAAATTCAAAAATTATTCCCAAACTAGCATTTTTGGAGAATAATTTATTTTTATTCTCATATTTACACTAAGATATAATTAAGGTAATTTTTGCATATTTTTATACATTTGTCTGGTATTTTTTTAGCTAAATTGCATATAGCAATTATGGCCTATTTTACAATTAACAACATTTTACAATTATAAAATCACTTTTGGTATTTTTACATTAATATTTATATGTTATTAATTAGTCCAGTACCTTTAATTTATTTTTTAAATCATTTTTTACTATTTTATAAAATGATAAAAGGAGAAAATTGGCTATTTAGCAAACAGCCCTTTATTATTTCAATTCTAGCCAAATTGGCCACACCCACTATCAGATTCAAATGGCCCAATATCCTAATTAAACTAACCCATCCTAATCCCTAATATAACCCGGTCCAACCACGTTTTAATCTGAGCCGTTGATCAAATGAGATCAACGGCCCAGATTCATTTGCCTTAATTAAATTCAATTATCCCCCCCCCCCAAACCCCTCATTCTCTCTGAGACTGTCTCTCTCTCTATATCGTCTCTTCCTCTCCCTTCCCTCTAGAACCTTCTGGTTCTCTCTTCTCCGATGATCTCCACCGTCTCTCCGGCCACATCCAATCTCGCCCTTTTCGACCATCAGCCGCCATGAAACCCCAACTCACCGATGCCCTCTATTTTTGAGACCCCAGTAGCCTCCACCATGCAAATCAGTCCCTAAAAGCTCCGCCTCTCCGGCCATCTCCGGCCACCTCCCTTCAACCCCAAGGCTCCGATGGGCCTCTCGTTGTCCTGTTCAACATCTCTAGGACCTTCAAGGTCTATGGACCTTGGTGATTCAGACCTAGGGTTCCTAGTTCTGCTACATGTGAGTTCTCCGGTGTGATTTCAGGCGAAATCATACCCTATATGTCACGATCTCTGAAATGTTAACAGGTTCTCTCCACTTCTATTAGGGTTTTCCCCCCTTTTTTTTCTTGAAACCCTAACCCTCTCCTGAATCTCTCAAAACAATGTTATTTTCATGCTATTTTCATATTTTTCTCTATGTTCTGCTTATTCTCGAGTTTCTTCTAAAAGATTCTCTACTTTGAACCATTTTTACTTTCTTTGAATAGTGAATATGGGGGAGGGTTATGCATGCTTAGTATAAATAATGGGTAGAAAACATGCTTGTAGGATTTTATTTACTTATCTGCGCAATAGATAACCTGTATAGGCCATGCATCTCGTTCATTAGAGATCCTGCTTTAGGTTCTTTACTTTCAGCCTGTCATTACGCTCTCTTGTAATCACGATCAGTTAATAACTAGCAAATAATTAACAACAAGCCACATAATTTGTCATTACTGCATTGGCATGTTAGAAACCATGTTTTAAGTACTTCTATGTGCATTAGATATCCTGCCCTTAGGACTTCTCACTCGTTCGAGTTGCAGTAGTTAATTCACGTTTGTCTAATAACTTTGTTAAAATATGGCTAAGTGGTTTGCAACGTTTTCTGCAAATGCCCTATCACGCGTACCTTTATAAATTAGAATCAAAATATGCATGTCTGTCTCTTAAGATAATCAGACAATGTATAACAACACCTAGGCAAGCTTTAGGCCCAATAAGAACTGATCGTGTTTTTATTAGCTTAAGACCAACCAACTTCTTCAATTTCAACTCTGCCGTCCCCATTTTTGCTCTGATTCTCTGAAGTTCACTCTATTTTTTGTTTGTTAAAAAAACTCTGCTTCATCCGAAAATGATTTTGAAATGGTGCACCCATTTATTCTTACTGAGTTTCTGATTTTTATGTCCTCAAATTACTGGATTACCAACCTCTGCCCAGAATCGTGCTATTTTATTTGTCCGGCACCTCATTAAACTACTGTTACTACTTCTTTTTTTAAAACCATGTTTTAACTGCTGTAAAAGTTCCTATCTTTGAGACCTTAATTGTGTTTAAGTCATGCTATTTATGTGTTTGTTTGAGGAGGTATACATGAGCCTTTATATGTTTACATTGCTACCCCCCCCCCCCCCAATGTGCAGTATGTGTTTTTGTATGTCGCCTTAGATTTTTATCCTTTGAAACCAATCAGCCTAATATCCCACCATTTAGGACTAGTAGTCCTAAGTGCCTCCGGGACTGATAGGAATGGGACGGGTAATAGCATGCAATAGTAACCGAGACCAATCCGCGCTTTAATACCTTAACGGGGTGGAAGGGTAGATATGGATATGATGACAGGTGCGATTATACCTCATGTAGCCCCTCTTTAGAGGAGTGATTACTGGGTATTGCATTGACGTGATCCATATTAATCATAAACATAGGACCCCCTCCCTTTACTTGCTTTCGTTTATCTTTTTTAGAATTGTTTAAACCTTTTTTTTCATAAAATTCCTGCCCTCTTTACCTTTACTCAAGTTTCGACTTACTTGCAATATTGTATGTGAGACCTTTCTATTTGAGCCCTTAATTGACTACTTGATTATGTGAAGTCACAATATAACATGGCCGGGAACCACACTAGTGGATCTTGAGGGGTGCCTAACACCTTCCCCTCGAGATAATTTCTAGCCCTTACCCGAACTCTGGTTTTCTAACTCAAAACCCTTAGTGTCCTAATGCACTTAGTCATTAGGTGGCGATTCTTCAATTCCAAAAACCTAAGTCCCAAAAAGGAATAGAGTTGTCCTCCCAAATGTCGTAAACCCGATTTCGCGAGAAAAAAGGGGCGTCGACACCATTCACCTTGAAACTTCGAGTCCATCCTCCGACTCCAGTCCAATAGCACCATAGGGGGACACACTCACAACTTTGAATGGGCCAGACCATTTTGACTTGAGTTTTCCTGGAAATAACTTGAGTCTTGAATTGAAGAGTAAGACCAAGTCACCAGAATTGAACTCCCGCATCAAGATCTTCTTATCATGGACAAACTTCATTCTCTCCTTGTACATGGCTGCATTCTCAAAGGCATAGAGACGGAACTCCTCCATCTCATTGAGTTTTGTCATTCTTAGATTAGCAGCCTCGGCCCAGTCAAGATTCAACTTCTTCAATGCCCACGTGGCTTTGTGTTCAAGCTCCACTGGCAAGTGACATGATTTGCCAATAACCAAACGGTACGGTGAAGTACCAATAGGAGTCTTAAATGCCGTGTGATATGCCCACAACGCATCATCTAGTTTCCTTGACCAGTCGGTCCTATTTGCATTGATAGTTTTAGCTAGAATTTTCTTGATTTCCCTGTTAGAAACTTCAACCTGACCGCTCGACAGTGGATGATAGGGTGTGGCCACCTTGTGCTTTACACCATACTTTTCAAGCAGCCCGGTGAAAGCCCTATTGCAGAAATGAGAACCACCATCACTCGGGATGGCCCTTGGGGTACCAAACCGCTTGAATATGTTCTTCTTCAAGAATGGGGTCACATTCCTTGCTTCATTGTTAGGTAAGGCGATTGCCTCGACCCATTTGGAGACGTAGTCCACAACCACTAAGATGTAGATCATGCCATAAGAGCTCACAAAAAGGCCCATAAAATCTATCCCCCACACATCAAAAATCTCGACCTCCAATACAAAATTCATAGGCATCTCACGTCTTTTAGATATTGACCCTTGTCTTTGACATTGATCGCATGCCTTGACCATTTGATTTGCGTCTTGGTAGATCAATGGCCAATAGTAGCCAGATTCAAACACCTTTGTAGTTGTCTGGTTTCCTCCATGGTGTCCCCCACAGGAGAATCATGGCATGCTTTGAGAATAGCCATTACTTCATCTTCCAGAACACAATGGCAAATGGTGTTGTTGGCACAAATTCGGAACAAAAAGGGTTCCTCCCAATAGTATTGCCTAGATTCCCGCAGGAACTTTTTCTTTTGATAAGTCTCTAATCCATCGATAATAAGATCACTAACCAAGAATTTAGCGATGTCGGCATACCAAGGAGCGAATGTGCTAGACAACGCCAATATGTGCTCATCCGAAAAAGTATCATTGATCTCAAGGTCTTCTTTTGGTCTCCCTGCCTCCTCAAGCCTAGATAGGTGATTCGCAACTTGATTTTCTGTCCCCTTCCGATACTTGACTTCAAAGTCAAACTCTTGAAACAAAAGAACCCACTGAATCAATCTTGGTTTGGCATCCTTCTTCGCCATAAGATAACGAAGGCAACATGATCAGCGTAAACTATCAATTTGGACCCTAACAAATAAGCCCGAAACTTTTCAAAGGCATAAACAATGGCGAAAAGCTCTTGCTCAGTCAGAATGTAATTCATTTGAGCGCCATTGAGTGTCTTGCTTGCATAGTATACATGGTGAAGGATCTTGTTATGACATTGGCCTAGCACCGCCCCAATAGCTACACCACTAGCATCACACATGAGTTCGAATGGAAGAGACCAATCGGGTGTGACAATAATAGGTGACGTGGTGAGCTTTTCTTTCAATTCCTCAAAGGCCTTGAGGCACTTCTCATCAAATATGAACTCTGCATCTTTTTCAAGGAGTTTGCACATGGGATTTACAATTTTGGAGAATTCCTTGATGAAACTCCTATAGAAGCCGGCGTGCTCCAAAAAACATCGGACACCTTTTATTGAAGTAGGTGGAGGGAGCTTGGAAATGATCTCGATCATTGCCCGGTCAACCCCTATGCCTTGTTTGAAAATTTTGCGGCCCAAAACAATATCCTCGTCCACCATGAAGTGGCATTTCTCCCAATTTAGCCCAAGGTTTATTTCTTCACATCTTTTGAGCACTTGTCTAAGGTTGTCAAGACAATGCTCAAAGGAATCACCCACAACAGAGAAATCTTCCATAAACACCTCTAAGAAATCTTCCACCATGTCCGAGAAGATTGACATCATGCACCTTTGGAAAGTATCTGGAGCGTTGCATAGCCCAAATGACATACGGCTAAATGCAAACGTCCTATATGGGCATGTGAATGTTGTCTTTTCTTGATCTTCCATTGCAATATTGATTTAGTTATAGCCGGAATATCCATCCAAGAAGCAATAGAATGACCTTCCCGCTAGCCGATCAAGCATTTGATCAATAAAAGGCATAGGGAAATGGTCCTTGGACGTAGCACTGTTTAGCTTCCGGTAATCCATGCAACCCTCCATCTGGTCACTGTTCTCATTGGGACGAGCTCATTTATTTCATTTTCAATCACGGCCATGCCTCCTTTCTTCGGCACACATTGCACCGGACTCACCCAAGAACTATCGGCAATGGGGTAGACTACCCCGGAATCTAACCACTTGATGATTTCTTTCTTTACCACCTCTTGCAGGGAAGGGTTTAACCGTCGTTGATTCTCCACACTTGGTTTACTCTCATGCTCCAATTGTATCTTGTGTTCACAAATTCCGACGGGAATCCCTCGGATGTCCGTTATTGTCCACCCAATAGCTTACCGATGCTCATTCAAGACATTTAACAGTTGTTCTACCTACACATTATTCAACAAAGAATAAATTATTACCGGTAGAGTGTCATTAGAGCCATGAAATTTATACCTCAAGTGCGGTGGAAGTGGTTTGAGCTCAAGTTGCGGCGACTCAATAATTGAAGGCTTGGCGGGAGGAGTTATTCTATTCTCTAAGTCAAGAGAGAGTTTCTTAGGAGCATAAGTGCAGGACCCAATCCCTTCTAGTGCATTCACTGATTCCATGTACCCCTCCATGTCTTCACCATCAAAATTTACCAAAATAGCCGCCAACGCCTCACCAAGGCATTATTCTTCCATCTTCATCTCAACTGCGTCTTCCACCTCATCAACAACATTAATGACCGAGATGCTTTCATCTGCATTTGGCAACTTCATACCCTTGCTCGCTTGGAATGCAACCTCTTCATCATTGGCTCGGAACTTGTTCTCGTTTCGTTACGAATCCATAAGTGCTCTTCCGGTAGCAAGGAATGGTCTCCCCAAGATGATAGGGATCTCTTTGTCAACCACACAATCAAGGATCACAAAGTCGGCGGGTAGATGGAACTTTCCCACTTTCACAAGCACATCATCAACAATTCCCACAGGCCTCTTTATTGAACGATCGGCCATTTGCAACCTCATACTTGTATGCCTCGGCATACCTAACCCCGATTGCTTGTAAATAGAAAGAGGCATTAAGTTGATGCTAGCCCCATTATCACAAGAGCTCTTGCGAAATTACGCGCCCCAATATGCATGGAATGGTGAAAGCTCCCGGGTCTTCTTTCTTTTAAACGGTGGTTGCTGGAATGATGGAACTAACTCGGTGAGTCACATTCACCACTTTGTTCTTGGTGGTTTTCTTCATGGTGATCAAGTCTTTCAAATACTTAGCGAAACCCGGCATCTCTTGAAATGCTCCCACAAATGGAATATTTACCGATAATTTCTTGAGAATGTCATAGAATTTCTCGAGTTTGCTATCATCAACCTTCCTAGCAAGTCTTTGAGGGAAAGGAGGAGGAGGTCTAGGAATTGGTGGTAGAGTGTTTGGCATCTCTTTTACCTTTTTCTTAACCTCTTCCCAGTTTACCTCTTGAACTTTCAATTCTTCCGGGACCTTTTTAACTTCATCAACAATTTGCTCTTCAACTTGTGCCTCAACTTCTTGTTCGGAATCTTCCACTTCAACCACTTGTTCACTCTCTCCTTGAAGTACTTTACCACTCCGAGTGGTAATTGCCATGCAATGAGAAGTTGGACCACTCCAACTACCCTTTGGGTTCGCAATTGTGTCACTTAGGAGTGTCCCCCTTTTGCTTTGGATTTTGTTCTCTTGAGAGATCTCTCATTTGCATCTCCAAATTTTGAAGTGTCCGACCTATCTTTATTTTGCAACACCCGTTCAAGCATGTTTGAACTTGGAATTACTTGAGGAACCTTGATTTGAATATTTCCCCTTTGGTGGAACATAAGGGTTTGAACTCCGATTTGAGAAGTAGTTGTTGTTACTCCAATTCCCTTGATTTGAACTACCTTGGTCATTTTGCCATTGTTGGTTGCCTTGCCCTTGCGGGTTAGGCCTCCATTGATTTTGTTGTCCTTGACTTTAGTATTGTTGCCTTTGATAGCCTCCTTGAGAGTTTTTGACATAATTTGCTTCCTCATAATCTTCATTTGATGTGGGTAGAACATCTTCCACCACATTTACCTTTTTTGTTTGGCTTTCAGTAAACATCCTCATCAACACATTGACGTTGGTGGCAAGTCCGGCGATCACTTGATCTCTTTCTTGGTTCTCCTTAATCATGTTGATCAAGGAAGGAGTACCATGTGCAATTCCACCTGTGGTGTCCTTTGAGTGCCAAGCTTGGTTATGTTTTGCCATTTTGTCAAGGATTTGTGTGATCCTTGCAAATGTCTTATCCATAAAAGATCAATCAGCTGCATTCTTGGCTATAGATTGGTTCATAGCATCCAAACCCATGTAGAATTTCTCCAACAAAATAGAATCCGGAAACATGATTAGGCGACCTCACCAAATATAACTTGAATCGATCCCATGCCTAATGTAGATGTTCTCCCACTAGTTGCTTGAAAAAGAAAATTTTATCCCGGGGCTCAGATTTCTTGCTTTGCGGGAACCATTTGGCTAAGAATGCTCAGACAAGTTCAGGCCAAGAATGAATTGAGTTTTGTGGTAGATTTTGAATCCATTTCCTTGCCTCTCCAGTCAGTGAGTACTTGAACACCCTCAATCTTAGGGCATCATCTGAGACGTTGTTCTACATATGCATCGCACACACACCCAAGAAGTTTCTGAGATGTTGTGTTGGATCATCTTCAGTGGAATTCCTGAAAAACCCCTCCGCTTTGAGCATTAGGATTAAACCATGTTCCACTTTGAAAGTGGCAGCGTCAACTCTCGGAGGTACAGTAGCGTTTGTATCCTCAATGTACTCATCTATGTCCGCAAGAGGATTTTCTTCTTCCTCATTCGACCATATTTTCCTACCAACACCAAGCAAAACAAGCAAAGTGTGATGGAATAGAAGAAGACGTAAAGTAAAGCACACACAAATAAGTAATTTCAAAATTGTATTCCCCGGCAACGGCGCCAAAATTTGATACGCTCAAATTACACTTTAATTAACTAGTGTAAGACGGTCGGTGTCAAATTTAGTAACCCAACAAGGTTGGGGTCAAATGCCACAGGGAATAGGCGTGAAAAAATTACTTGAGTAGTATGAAACTTGACTTATGTCATAATTCTATTCCTTTAACGTAACAAGCGATTGATATAATTGTGAATTGAGAAGATAACTAATTTTGTTACGAGAATGTGAATAATTTGATTAAGGAAACCAACGTTGTGTCCCAATCAATGAAATGTAATGCTATCGGTGGTAATATGATATATTTCTAATGGAAGGTCCTTTTTATAAGCAAATGGTTCCTAAATGACTACCCAATATTTTCCAATAGTTGAGTAGTATTTTCTCTTTATATTTTTCCAAATATAAAAGAGTTGCAATTTAATAACAACCAATTTATGCCAAGTAGAACTCACTTATTCCTAAGTGATTCTATTAAACAAGATTTAAAGTCTTGAGTTCTTGATAGTCAATTCTACCAAACTCTATCCCACTTTTCCAAGTAAAGAAAGAGTAAAATGGAATAGGTTAATGTTTGCAACCACCAACCATAAATAAAGAACAAGAATTGAATAAATATCAACCAAACATTATATATATATATATTCAATGTTAAACACTCATTAACATTACACCCATCTAGGGTCCACAACTTTAGTATTTAAAACTAGCTACTCATGCTAAAATACAAGAACAGAGTATTTAATAAAGTCATAAAGCTTACAAAAGTGAAAGATTCCTTCTTCACAAGCTTCCAAATTAATGGAGTATTCAATGCTGTCTATGTAGGACCTTTTTCAGACTTGAATGAACCACAAAACCCTAGTTAATCTTTTTATAGTGGACCAAAAGTCATCGTCAAAATCGGACAAAATTGACCTTTTCATATAGCTTATGCGACCGCATAATGGTCGTAGACCACGTATGCGGTCCGCATAATTTCCAATCACATCGCAGACTTGAAAGTCACCAGATCCAGGCTTCCACCGTATATAGATTATGCGGTCTGCATGTTTGTTATGCGATCACATTGTGCCATCGCAGATCGTGTTGAGAAGCTTCTTCTACTGGCATTATGCGATCATTGTGCGGCTCGCAAAGGTGTTAAGCGATCGCATAGTCTTCTCTTCATTTGGCCAACAAATCTGCTTCACTTTGCAATCAGCATCTGATTTATGCGGTCCGCATGTGGCTTATGCGGTTGCATACTTGTAGCATTTCCATCCATTTGTGACTTTTTGACTTCGTTTCCATGTTTTTGGATCTTCAAGCTCATGCACTACAAAACAATCAAACTTGATAAGAATTAACTAAAAATACATTAAAAGACGAGTTTAAATCAAAGTAATTGGTATCAAATGTGCCGAAATTCTACGGCACATCAACACCAGCTCAGGTCCTTGAGGGGTTCATCACCACCCCGATACTTCAAGATGCTTTGGTCCATCTAGTGGGCCTTATGGAGAGTATGGTACATACCGAAACATTCCCTGTAGCACCAGCCGTCTCTCAGGCTGGGGGAGGAGCACAGACTCCCGCTACCCACACTCCGAAGCAGATGGATCCTCAATTTGAGACTCCAGCAGCTCAGCCCGTTGGGGTAGTTCAGTCGGGTGTTGCGCCACAGATCGCTGATGGATCAGCTATGACCTCTGAGGCTTTGTAGATGTTGGATAGGTTTACCAAGCTTTTCCCAGTTCATTTCAATGTGCATCTTCAGAGGATCCCCAGGATTATTTGGACATCTTTCATGAGGTATTACGGAACATGGGGATAGTGGAGACCAATGGGGTCGAGTTTGCTGAATTTCATCTGATAGGGATAATGGAGTGATTATATGTTGACCAGACCAGCTGGATTGACTGCTCTCACTTGGGACCAGTTTTCTCAGTTTTTTCTTGAGAAGTTCCTTCGTATCACTCAGAGGGAGGACTAGTTCGAGCGTCTGTAGTAGGGTTTTGTTAGTGTCACTCAGTACGAGACTCGATTTATGGATCTGGCCCATCATGCTATTCTTCCACTTCCTGCAGAGAGAGAGAGGGTGAGGAGGTTTATTGAGGGACTTGCTCAGCCTATCAGATTACAGATGGCTAAGGAGACTGGGAGTGAGATTTCTTTTCATTCGGCACCCGATAATGCCAGGCGGGTTGAGATGGTACTAGCTCAGGGGAGTGGTCAAGGATCAGACAAGATACCTCGTCATTTTGGTGGATTCAGTGGTGCCTCATCTGGAGGCAGGTGTACTTTTGGTAGAGTCCATCCTCCCAGGCCGTTTCATTCAGCACTACAGGCTTCTCAAGGTGCTTTAGGTGGTTGTGGCCCTCATATTAATTATTCCGATCAGCTAGCCTACAGTACACCTCCGCATCAGAGTTTTTAGGGTGGTTACTCAAGCCGCTAGGGTCAATTTCAGGGTCAGTAGTCTCAGTAGCCGTAGTCTTGTTATACTTGCTATGATCCGAGGCACATTGCCAGATATTTCCCTCGAGCATCGAGCAGTTCTCAGTACCAGGGTTCTCGTGCCTTGGTTCCGACACCAGATGCTTCACCGCCCGCCCAGCCAGCTAGAGGTAGGGGTCAGATAGCTAGAGGTGTAGGTCGGGGCATTAGAGGTGGAGGTCAGGCCGCTAGAGGTGGAGGCTAGCCAGATCGGGCTCATCCTCGAGATGTAGTTTAGAGTGGTGGGGCCCAACCCCGATGCTATGCTTTTCCAGCCAGGCCTAAGGCTGAGTCATCTGACGTGGTTATCACAGGTACGGTTTCAGTTTGTAGTAAAGATGCCTTAGTGCTATTTGATCCAGGTTCTACATATTCATATGTGTCATCCTATTTTGCTTCATATTTGATTGTGCCACGTGATTCTTTAAGTGCCCATGTGTATGTGTCCACCCCTGTGGGAGATGCTATCATTGTAGAGCGCGTTAATCATTCATGTTTGGTTACTATTGGGAGTCTTGAGACTCGTGTAGATCTTCTACTTCTTGATATGGTCGATTTTGATGTCATTTTGGGGATGGATTGGCTGTCACCTTATCATGCTATATTGGACTGTGACGCCAAGACGGTGACATTAGCCTTGCCGGGGTCACCTCGATTAGAGTGGAGCGGGACTTCAGGCCATTCTACTAGCAAGGTTATCTCTTATGTGAAGGCTCGGCATATGGTTGAGAAGTGGTGTCTAGCTTATTTGGCTTATGTCCGCGATTCTGGTGCGGAGGTTCCTTCCATGGATCTAGTACCGGTTGTTTGTGACTGTCTAGAGGTGTTTCCTGCACACTTGCCAGGGATGCCACCCGATGGGGATATTGACTTCTGTTTTGATTTGGCTTCGGGCACTCAACCCATTTCTCTTCCGCCATATCGTATGGCCCCGCCAGAATTGAAAGAATTGAAGGAGCAGTTGCAAGACTTGCTTGATAAGGGCTTCATTAGACCTAGTTTCTCGCCTTGGGATGCGCCTGTGTTGTTTGTGAAGAAGAAGGATGGATCGATGAGGATGTTTATAGATTATCGGCAGCTGAACAAAGTCACCATCAAGAACAAGTATCCATTGTTGATGATTGACGACTTATTTGACCAGCTTCAGGGTGCCAAGGTGTTTTCAAAGATCGATTTGAGGTCTGGCTACCACCAATTGAGGATTAGGGCATTCAATGACCCTAAGACAGCTTTTCGGACTCGGTATTGGCATTATGAGTTTCTAGTGATGTCATTTGTGCTGACAAATGCCCCAGCAACATTTTATTGATTTAATGAACCAGGTGTTCAAGCCCTATCTGGATTCCTTTGTGATTATTTCTATTGATGATATCTTGATCTACTCCCGCAGTCGAGAGGAGCATGAGCAGCATCTTCGAATCGTTCTTCAGACACTGAGAGACACCCAGTTGTATGCTAAGATTTCAAAATGCGAGTTTTGGTTGAGTTCAGTTGCTTTCTTGGGTCACGTTGTATCAGCAGAGGGTATTTAGGTGGATCCTAAGAATATTAAGGTAGTCAAGGACTGGCCTAGACCCACATCAGCTACAGAGATCCAAAGTTTCTTCGGATTGGCGAGTTATTACCGTCGGTTTGTGGAGGGGTTCTCGTCTATAGCAACCCCGATGACCAGGTTGACCCAGAAGGGTGACCCGTTCAGATGGTCGGATGAGTGTGAGGCAAGGTTTCAGAAACTCAAGACTTTTTTGACTACGACACCGGTATTGGTATTGCCCATAGGTTCAGGGCCTTATACAGTATATTGTGACGCATCTCATATGGACTTGGTGCGGTATTGATGCAAGGTGCAAGGTAATTGCATATGCTTCACGACAGCTGAAGGTTCACGAGAAGAACTACCATGTTCATGACTTAGAATTGGCAGCCATTGTTCACGCACTGAAGATTTGGAGGCACTATCTATATGGCGTGTCGTGTGAGGTATTCACGGATCATAAGACTTTGCAGTATTTGTTCAAGCAAAAGGAGCACAATTTGAGGTAGATAAGGTGGTTAGAGTTATTGAAAGACTATGATATCACCATCTTGTGTCATCCCGGGAAGGCCAATGCGGTGGCCGATGCTTTGAGTAGCAACTCAGCGAGTATGGGGCTGCCTTGCGTACATTCCAGTCGGTGAGAGACCGCTTACATTAGATGTTCAGGCTTTGGCCAATCAGTTCGTGATGTTGGATGTTTCTGAGCCCAGTCGTGTTCTAGATTGTACGATCACTCGGTCATCATTTTTTGAGGACATCAGGGAGAAGCAATGTGATGACCCTCATTTTCTTGTCCTTAGGGGCACCGTGTGGCACGGAGAGGCCAAACAGATTACGGTTGGATATGATGGAGTTTTGAGGATGCAGGGTCATGTTTGTGTGCCTAATGTGGATGGGCTTCATGAGTTCATTCTAGAGGAGACCCATAGTTTCTGATATTCTATTCATCCGGGCGCCGCCAAGATGTATCAGGACTTGCGGCAGCATTATTGGTGGAGGAGGATGTAAAAGGATATTGTTGCATATGTAGCTCGGTGTCTAAATTGTTAGCAAGCAAAGTACGAGCATCGGAGACCTGGTGGTCTGCTTCAGAAGATAGAGATTCCTGAGTGGAAGTGGAAGCATATCACTATGTATTTCATTGTTGGACTCCCACGGACTCAGAGGAAGTTCAGTACAATTTGAGTTATTGTGGATCGACTAACCAAGTCAGTGCATTTCATTCCTATGGTAGTTTCCTATTCTTCTGAGTGGTTGGTAGAGATTTATATCCGTAAGATCGTTCATCTTCACGGTGTGCCCGTGTCTATCATTTCTGATCGAGGTACGCAGTTTACTTTGCACTTCTTGAGGGCAGTCCAACATGAGTTGGGTACACGGGTTGAGTTGAGCACAACATTTCATCCTCAGACGGACAGACAATCTGAGCGTACTTTTCAGATATTAGAGGATATGCTCTGCGCTTGTGTTATTGACTTCGGAGGCTCTAGGGATCAGTTATTGCCGCTAGCGGAGTTTGCCTACTTTAACAACTATAAGTTGAGCATCTTGATGGCTCCCTATGAGGCGTTATATGGTAGACGGTGTCGGTCTCCAGTGATGGATTGAGCCTGGGGAGGCTCGGTTATTGGGTATAGATTTGATTCTGGATGCCTTGGCTAAGGTTAATATCATTCAGGATAGACTTCACACAGCTCAGTCCAGGCAAAAGAGTTATGCAGACCGTAGGGTTCGTGATGTGGCATTCATGGTCGGAGAAAGATTGTTGCTTCGGGTATCACCCATGAAGGGTGTAATGTGGTTTGGAAAGAAGGGCAAGTTGATCCCTAGGTGCATCGGGCCTTTTGAGATCCTTAAGAGAATGGGAGAGGTGGCCTACAGACTTGCGTTGCCACCGGGCTTATCAGCGGTACGTCCAGTGTTTCATGTGTCCATGCTTCGGAAGTATCACAACGATCCATCCCACGTGTTAGATTTCAGCACTGTCTTGTTGGACAAGGATTTGACCTACGAGGAGGAGCCGGTAGTTATTCTAGACCTACAAGTTCGTCAATTGAGGTTGAAGAGTTATTCTTCAGTTCGAGTGTAGTGGAGAGGTCATCCTACTGAGGTAGCTACCTGGGAGTCTGAGTCTGATATGCAGAGTAGATATCCCCACATTTTCTCCAGCTCAAGTACTTTTCTATGTCCGGTCGAGGACAAACGATTGTTTTAGAGGTGGAGAATGTGATGACCCAAAAGGTCATCTAATGATTTAAAACTAAATTCTGTGTTTCGAGGCCTTAAAAACAACATTTTATCCCTCCTCGATTTGTCCGAGCATGATTCCGAAAAGCTTCTATGTTGAAAGTTGGTGGAAATAATAATTTTTGCCTTTGAAAGTTGATGTAGATAACTTCGGTCAACGTTCTGAGTAAACAGATCCAGACTCGTATTTTTACAGTCACGGTGGGTCCGTATCGAAATATGGGACCTGGGATGCCCGAAATCGAATTTCGAGGTCCATAGCTCGAGAAATGAATTTTTGATGAAAATTGGAAGTCTGAAAATTTAATGGTTAAGGAATTGATTAATGTTTGATCTCGTTCATATCGGGTCCGTATTTTGGTTCTGGAGCCCGGTATAGGTTCATTATGATATTTAAGACTTGTCTATGAAATTTTGTGGAATCAGAGTTGATTGACGTGATTCGGACGTCTGGTTGAGAAAATAGAAATTTCAAATTGTTCCTTGAGAATATCATTAAATTTTGTGCTAAATTCGTAGTTATAGGTGTTATTTTGGCGATTTGATCGCATAACAAGTTTGTCTGATGTTTTAGGACTCTTGTGCATGTTTGGTTTGGAACCCCAAGGGCTCGAGTGAGTTTCGAATAGGCTATAGGATGTTTAGAACATAGAAAATCTGGTGTGAGAGGGATGTATCTGGTGTGTGACGCATTGTGCTTCGCGATCGCAAAGGGGACACTGGGCGGGGGAGGATTTTACTCTACGCGAACGTGAGACCAGGGTCACGAACGTGAAGCATTTGGGGGAGTTGCTCTACACGAATACGATCGGTCGACCGCGAACACGTAGCTTTAGATCGCGGGTCTGGGGACCTGGGAAACCCTATACGAATGTGAGACCTGTCTCGCAAACTCGAAGGTAAGATGAGCTTAACCTTCGTGAACGCGTAGTGCTTCCTGTGATCGCGTAAGTCCTTATGAGGCTGCACTTCGCGAACGCGACAGTGTTCACACGATCGCGATTAACACGGTCGCCCAGCACTTAAAACAGAAGCAAAAACGGTGGCTATTCTTCCAAATTTTTCAAAACTAAGAAACCTAGGGGCGATTCTTCCGCAACAATTTCTTCTCCAAAGTGTTGGTAAGTAATTCTAAACCACTTTCTGTCATTTACCCATTGCATTTTTTATGAAAGTTCAACCTAAAATCTAGTGTGTTCATGGTAGAATTGGGGGTTTATGGATAAAAACTAGGGATTTGGGAAATTGGTTATTTAGACCTCGAATTGGGGTCGGATTCCAAAACCAATTATATTTCCGGGCTCGGAAGTGAAGGGGTAAATGGATTTTGGTCCGAACCTCGGGTTTTGACCAAACGGGTCTGGGGTCGGTTTTTGACTTATTGGAGAAAAGTTTGGGAAATCTAAATTTATGCATTGCAGTTGATTCCTTTAGCAATAATTGACGATATTGAGTTAATTGTGGCTAGATACGAGTGGTTTGGAGGTGGATACTAGAGGAAAAGCGGTAATTGAGCATTGAGAGGCCCGTGCAGCGAGGTAAGTGTCATGGTTAACTTGGTTTGAGGGATTAGATCTTATTTGCCTATTTGCTACGTGTTTGAATGTTGAGTACAACGTATAGGTGAAGTAACGAGTACCTATGCGTTGTTGTTGAGTCATAACATGCTAGTGAGTCTTATCCATAAATTTTAGCTTTCTGTGATCATATTATTCATGCTTAGACTAGTTTATTATTAATCATATTATCCATGCTTAGATTAGTTTATTGTTATGTTGAACGTTCTTATCATATGTACGGATTTTCGTATTGATTTAGTATTGACTCAAGTTCGAGGTTGATGTAGAACCAAATGTTGAAGTAAGACTTGTTGTTGATATTTCTATCTCTCTATTGATATTGTTCATTGTTTTGGTGAGGAAGAGTGTTAAAGCATGAAGAGTGATGCCATGCAATATTTTGGTGAGTGAGAGTTAATGCACGAAGGGTGATGCCGTGCCATTCTTATTTGATTTACATAGTAAGGCTGAGAGTAAAAGCACGAAGTGTTATGCCGTGTTGTTTTCTTCTGTTTATATGGTGTGGATGAGAGTTAATGCACGAAGGATGATGCCGTTCCGTTTCTATTATTTATCATGGTGAGGTTGAGAGTAAAAGCATGAAGGGTGTTGTTGTGCACTTCTCTTTACTGTGTTTAATACTTTCATTGGTGCAAGGCACTTTGTCTGTTGTTGTTTCTTTATTGTTATGATTTTCTTTGCCTTATACTCCCCTCAGCATGTTTTCCCTCCTGTTATTACCTGTTCAGCTTCTATTATTTGTTATTATGCCCGTATATTATTTAACTGCACACGTTTATGCATGTGTCTTGTCCTAGTCTCGTCACTACTTCGCCGAGGTTAGGCTCGGCACTTACCAATACACGGGGTCGGTTGTACTGATACTGCACTCTGCAATTTCTGTGCAAATTTTGTTACTGAACCGAGTTGAACCCAATTTAGCTGCTGGCTTCATCTGATTGGAGACCCAAGGTAGTCATGTTGGCGTCCGCAGGCCCTGGCTTCCCCTTCTATACCTCATACTTTACTGTTTCTTTATTTCGCAAACAATTGTACTTTCTTTCGGACAAATACTTGTAGTAAAAATCATAGAACTCTCGTGAATTGTGACTTCAGATTCTGGGTAGTGACAGTATATAATCAAAGTTGTTATTTATTTACTTCCGCGTTTGTTTGACATATATAGCTTGCTTACTGTTAATCACTGAAACGTAAAAGGTTTGGCTAATAAATCTCTAACGTTGGCTTTCCTAGCAAGTGATATGCTAGGCGCCATGACGGTCCCGACAGTGGGAATTCCGGGTCGTGAGAGCAGGTCACTTACACTACAACCTGTACGCAGTATATAATAAAACTTATAATAAAGTTTTATTATATCTCTGTCTAATGATTTATATCTTTGTCTAGTGATTTACTTGCAATCTTCTGATTGTATAAAGTTTGACCACGTACAAATATCCTTGTATTTTGCTTGGTGCATGTAAAATAAAGCTTGATTAAGAGATGTGTTGTATGGGATAAAATTAGCTTGTTGATGGTTCAATTGATGGGACTAAGCCCATTGAGTGCCTGTCGTTGGCCCCTAATTTGAGTCGTGACGAGCTGCTTATTATATGATTTGTCAAATAAATTGATATTTTTCCTTTCCTCATGCATCAATGTTTTTGTGGAAACAGGACTTCTGATTGCATCATAAGGCGCAATAGTTTGCATCACAAGTTTGTCGAATCATAATAGCAAGTCAACTCAATCAGAATAAGAAAAAAATAAATTCTATAAATTTAGATTATTTCACTTGATCCCATAAAATACAGTACGGACCCAAAGAAAAAGATCGTACAGTATGATAATACAAACATAATTTAATACTATTTTCTCATAATAACTACAATTCTAGTGAATTGACAGTGTTTTTATTCGTTCAAACACAAGACAACACACCACTTTTTATTTATCATACAAAAGAAATGAGAATTATGAGAGCATTTGATGCTTATTTGCAATTGTGGTAGCAGCAGCAATAACGTCTAAAGAGGCTCTTCTTAATGCACATACCCCTCTTTGCCCCCTCTTTCTTTTTGCATTCTTTGTCGCAGTGTTCATTAATAAAGCAATAGCCAGAAAATGTCTTGCTCTTCCTTCGGCAAAGTTTGCCCTCTGCCGCTTGCATCTCTGCAGGGAACACCAACTTATCACAAGTGTTTCTGGTTAAAATCACTTATTTGAATTGAAATATAGGAATTTCTTCTTAAAATATTGAAA
Source organism: Nicotiana attenuata (assembly GCF_001879085.1). NCBI lineage: Eukaryota > Viridiplantae > Streptophyta > Magnoliopsida > Solanales > Solanaceae > Nicotiana > Nicotiana attenuata. The sequence goes on from NW_017670861.1 coordinate 250,696, forward strand.
TATATGTATTTATTTTTGTTATAAGTTATAACAATAATGATAATCATTTTATATTAGCGAGTTCGTATATGATTGTGCAATGGCATAGCTAGGTGCTCGCTGCATGTACTACGAAAGGATTATAGCAAGTTAACAACTAGCGTACAATTAATCAATTTATAATGAAATTTTGCAATTTTATATAATATTGGATTGTAGTTTTGGGTCCAAACCTTTACATAGAGACAACTAGTTTGGAATTCGGGTATATATACCGTTATTTTGTGGTAAAAACACTAATCTTTTGGAATTAAAATAGATGCATACAATATCCACAAATAAAATGACAATGAATGAAGTACCAACCATTGGATGAAACGAGGAGGAAGCATAAGAGGAGAGCATGGAAGGTTGTGTAGCTCACTAGTAACTTTGCCATATTCCTATACTTTGGATATAATACGATCTTTCTATTTTCTTTAAAGTGATTTATGTTTGGAAACTACTAAGGGAAGATAGGTTCTGTAATACTCAAATGTTGCGCATGCTCCTCCTAGCTACAAGAGTACACCAGGATACCATCAATGAATACTATGACAACGAGTCAAGATAAGGCTGAAATACACTGTTCATCAGATGCATGAATGTTGTTGGGGCGTTGATCAGCCCAAAAGACATCACAAGGAACTCATAATGACTATAACGGGTTCTGATTGTTGTCTTTAGAATATCCGAGTCCCGAATCTTCAACTGGTGATACCCAGTTTATCTTAGAGAACACCCTCGCTCCCTGAAGCTGGTCAAATAGATCATCAGTATGCGGCAAAGGATACTTGTTCTTGATTGTAACGTTTTTCAACTGCCTATAGCCGATGCACATCCGCATGGTACCATCCTTCTTCTTCACAAACAAAACCGGCGCACCCCAAGGCGACACACTAGGCCTAGTAAACCCCTTATCAAGAAGTTCCTGAAGCTGCTCTTTCAATTCCTTCAACTCAGCCGGTGACATACGATACGGAGGAATAGAAATGGGCTGAGTGCCTGGCACCAGGTCAATACCAAAGTCAATATCCCTGTCAGGTAACATGCCCGGCAGGTCTGCACGAAACACATCCGGAAAGTCTCACACTACCGGAACAGTATCAATAGTAGGGGTATCAGTACCCACATCCCTCACAGAGGCCAAATAAGATAAACAACCCATCTTGACCATCCGTTGAGCCTTCAAATATGAAATCACCTTGCTAGGAACATAATCTAGAGAACCTCCCCACTCGATTCTTGGAAAACCTGGCATTGCAACGTCACGGTCTTAGCATGACAATCCAGCATAGCATGACATGGAGACAACCAATCCACTCCCAAGATCACGTCGAAATCAACCATACTAAGCAAAAAGAGATCAACTCTAGTCTCCAATCCCCCAATAGTCACTATTCATGACCGATATATACGGTCCACAAAAACAGTATCACCCCCTGGCATAGATACATGAACAGATGAAACTAAGTACTCAAGGGGCATATCCAGATAATGAGCAAAATACGATGATACATACGAATAAGTGGAACCAGGGTCATATAATACAGAAGTATCTATGTGGCATACTGACACAATACCTGCGATCACTTTATCTGAAGCGACAACATCTGGCCTGGTAGGAATAACATAGGATCGAGCCCGACAGCCATCTAATTGGCCTCCCCCTCTAGAGCGACCTCTAGCTATCTGGGCCCCACCCCAAGCTAGCTGGACAGGTAGTGAAGTAACTGGTGTGGAAGTCACAGCCTGACTCCTTTACTGCACTAGACCTCCCGAGCAACGAGGACACTACCTCTACATATTCCCAAACTCTCCACACTTGAAGCAACTCCCTAGTGATGGTGGTGAGGACTGACGGGGCTCTCGAGCACCAGGATAACTGCTAGAAGGACCTGGCATAGCTGAACCCTGAACCGATGGAGCATGGGATGAACTATGAGCAGGAAGGGAACTGAGAGATGACTGACCCTCACGAGCGTTGTATAAACCATGACTGCATGATGCACCACGGTGAACTTGACGAGCCATCTAAGCGGGCCTATAAGGGCGACCCCTACTGTGGTATGACTGCTCCCAGAAGGAACACCGCGGAAACCACCCGAACCTCAAGGCCTCTTGGCCTCCCTCTCCTCATGCTCCTGACTACAGACCATCTCTATCTGCCGAGCAATACCAAGCACCTCATTGAAAGTAGCACCAGATACCCACTCCCGAGTCATAAGCAACCGCAGTTGATATGTGAGGCCATCAATGAACCTCTTAGTCATCTCCCTATCAGTGGGGACCAACCAAGCTGTGTGACAAGCTAACTCTAAAAACCTCATCTCATACTGGGTCACAGACATGCCATCCTGACGTAGTTGCTCAAACTGTCTGCACAGCTCCTCCCTACAAGACTACGGCATGAACTTCTCCAAGAAGAGAACAGAGAAATCAGGCCATGTAAGTGGTGCTGAACCAACTGGCCTGCACCTCTTATAAGCCTCCCACAATCTGAAGGTAGCCCCAGTAAACTGGAAAGCAGTGAAGGAGACCCCACTAGTCTCTAGAATACCCGTCGTGCGATGAATTCGCTGGCACTTATCCAAGAAGGCCTGGGCGTCCACTGACTCATCCCCACAAAATTATGGAGGATGAAGCCTCCCAAATCTCTCTAGTCTCTTCTGCTCATCATCAGTCACAATGGGACCCACCTCGGCCTGAGCAGCTATAACCGACTGGGCTGGTAGTACCCTCGGTGTCTGAAGTCTATGTATCACCAGCTTTCGAGTACGCCTCCCCTGGCCTGAGAAATGGTTGCTGCGGCCGGAATTGAGACTGCCTGAGCAAGGCTAGTGCATATAGTCAAAATCTGAGTCAAGGCCTCCTGAAGGCCAGGAATCACAATGGACACAGTTGGTGCCTGAGCCGGCCCCACTGGCTCAAGTGTATCAAATACCTGCTCCGGAGTTGGAGAAACAAGTGGGTCTGCAAGTGCTGCTCTAGCTGCCGTACGAGCTGCACCTCTGCCCCTACGGCGGCCCCTATCCCAACCTTGGCCTCTCGTGGCCCCAGCTAGTGGCATTGGTGGTTGTTCGTCCTATCCAGTAGCACGTGTCCTCACCATCTGTTAGGGAATAGAATAACAGAAGCTTAAATGCTGGAATCAATAAATCCACATGACAAGAATAGAAGAGTGTGAAGTTCCTAAATTTCAGCCTCTCGAAGATAAGTACAGAAGCCTCCGTACCGATCTGCACGACTCTACTAAACCTGCTCATGACTCGTGAGACCTATGTAACCAAGGCTCTGATACCTACTTGTCACGACTAAAAACATAGCCTGTCATGATGGCGCCTATCATGGTACTAGGCAAGCCGACACCTCAAAATCTTTCCAACACTTTTAAATGAAAAATGAAATAACACAGGTTTAAACTGGGAAGACGTTAACACCTATGTGAGGTAGAGGAGTACTCAAACGGATATATGGAATGTAATGACAACAATAAATATGTCAAGACAATGTTACACGTGTACAGTGGCAAAGATACAATCAAATGGGCTACATTTGCAATTTGAGGACCTGGGATTTATTTGGGCGAACTGTGGCTATTTATGCAATTCACATATAGAGCTGATTTGGGCTTTTCTTGGGCGAGCAGAAGCAAAATTCAAATTCACATACATGGATTGGGCTTATTATGAGATACGGGCATCCTATTTTATATGGGCTAGTTTTTATACAATTTTTAGTAGTACATTTGTGATATCAAATTTGAGTATTATACTCAATTTTGGTAATAGGACATATGTAATTTACAAAGTTTACTCAGTACATTTCATAGAACATCAGAACACTTTATGTTTTTCTTATTTATATATAAATAAAAACTAGCCCTAGGTTCTGCCTAGTGGATTTAAAAAAAAGAAAAAAAAATCATTCAAACTCTCAAAAATGGGATATAAAGTCAGACTCAATGTGGAAATTTCCAAACTATGGTGTCCCTGAGTACGTGAGTGTCTATACAATACTAGTCTGAGAATACTGTCTATGAAAATTAAAACTAAATACACAAAGCTAAAAGATAGGGAAGGAGAGTCAAGTTCTACGAATGCCGGGCAGCTAGCTTGAAATATCGAAATGATCAAGCTCCGCAGCGAATCAACACCCACCGTGTCCAGAAACACCTGGATCTACATATGAAGTGCAGGGCGTAGTGTGAGTACAACCAACTCAGTAAGTAACAAGACTAAATAATGGACTGAAAGTAGTGACGAGCTTTACAGATATAGTTCAATTATAGAAATTTCAACATAGGAGGATAAGCATACTTTAAAGTTCGACAATTTAGGCCCAAACAGTTAATTCATGTAAAGTTCAATTGAAACAGGATATAATATCTCTCAGAAATTACAAGACAATGATATATGCCAGTGGAAGTATAACAGTAATGAAATCAAGTGCACAATCTCAGAGTAATAGTCACTCAGTCCTCCCATTCACTCCAACTCACAGTCACTCATTCCTCACAGTCTATCATTTCTCCCAGTCACTCGGCACTCGCACTCGGCACCAACACTCAGTAGGTACCTACACTCACTGGGGGTGTGTACAGACTCCGGAAGGGCTCCTTCACCCCACGCGCTATGACAAGCCAATCATGGCATAAATCAATAAACCAAATCGGCCCTATAAATATCCTTACTATCAGGCCCTCGGCCTCACTCAGTCACCAATCTCTCCAGTCTCTCGGGATCTCAGTAATCATGATAATCAACCCGAATAGCGATGATATAATGCATCAATAAAGAACAATAAAGACTGAGATATAATATGCAAGTAAAACTATAATTGAGTACAAACAACAATTTAGCAGATAATTCAACATGTAATACGACCTCAGTGGATCCCCACAGTACCAACACATAGCCTAAACATGATTTTTAACATGATTTGAAGTTCAATTTCTATAATATGTGGAGAATATACAGTTAACAACAGATTATTCAGCTATACAATTCTACGGAATTGACCAAGTCACAACTCTTACGGTGCACGCCCACACGCCCGTCACCTAGCATGTGCGTCACCTCAATACGAATCACACAACACGTAATACAGGGTTTCATGCCCTCAGAACAAAATTTAGAACTGTTACTTACCTCAACCTATGCAAATCCCTACTCTAACACGCCCTTGCCTCGGGAATCGACCTCCAAATGGATCTAATCTAGCCACAAACAATTCGATATAATCAACACGAGCTAAAGGAATCTATTCCATAAGAAAATACTAAGCTATTAATCAAAAGTCAAAAAGTCAACTCAAAAGCTAGCCCCCGGGCCCACGTCTTGAAATTCGATAAAAGTCACAAAATCCGAAAGGCCATTCAACCACGAGTCCAACCGTACCAAATTTACCAAAATCCAACACCAAATCCTCACCCAAATCCCCAAATTAAACTCTCCAAATCCCTAGCCTCAAACTCCTAAATTCCACCTTAATCAAACACAAACTAGGTGGAAAATTCAATGGGGAAACAAGATTATCGAATAAAAATGAGCACAAGTTACTTACCTCAAGAAACCCCTCGAAAATCCTCTCAAAAATTGCCCAACCCCGATCTTGAAATATTTAATATGGAGAGAAATCTCGGAACCCTTGTTTTTAATAATCTGCATAGGCTTTCTCGCTACTGCGGTCCAAACTCCGCTTCTGCGGTACTGCTTTTGCGGTAATTCATCCGCTTCTGCGGTACCTCTTTTGTTGTAAATTATCCGCATATGCGGAAGTCACTTAATACCGACCAACCGCTTATGTCGTCACAAAAACCCGCTTCTAAGGGTGCACATCTGCGCAAACCATGCACTTATGCGGACCTGCCTCCCTAATTCCTTTTCCGCTTCTGCGATCCTCCACGCGCTGGTGCGAGTCTGCACCTGCAAAAATTCTTCCGCATCTGCGCTCCATAGCCCCCAATCCAAACTCTGCTTCTGCGCTTCGCAGCTCGCACCTTCGACCAAAGCTCCACATGTGCGATTATCCATGACTTCTTGAATTATCTGACATGACCCGTATTTAATACGAATAAAAAATGGGCTAACCAACAGTTAATATGAATATTCATATTATCCATGACTTCTTGAATATGATCACTTTGGGAGAATTTCTAGTCTCTCAAACTTGAGGAACCCCCAATTTGAGGCTCTACAAATGTAAAAGTTAAACCTATCGGTTATCTATTTTCTATGTGATAATTGTGTTTTTATCCATATATGTTCCATTTTTAAAAAGTTCATTTTCCAACCCATTTTTAGATGAAAAATATGGGTGGATAACTATATTATTTTAACAATTTTGCCACCGTTAATAAAAATAACCAACTAGCCAAGCCAACTCAATCAGTATAACCACAAATAATTTCCTGAAATTATTTTGATTATTTCACTTGACACCAAAAATTACAGTATGGATACCAAGAAAAAAATCGCACAATATGATAATACAAACATAATTTAGTACTATTTTCTCGCAATAACTACAATTCTAGTGAATTTGTAGTATTTTATTCTTTTAAACACAAGACACCACACCATTATTTATTTATTATACATAAAAAACGAGAATTCTGAGAGCATTTGATGCTTATTTGCACTTGTGGTAGCAGCAGCAATAACGTCTAAAGATGCTCTTCTTAATGCACATACCCCTCTTTGCCCCCTCTTTCTCTTTGCATTCTTCGTCGCAGTGTTCACTAATAAAGCAATGAGAAAAAGGCCAAAATTGTTCTTATACTATCAAAAATTAGTGACGTTTATACCTATTTTTATTTTCGGTCCAAATATACGCCTACCGTTAATAAAGTATACAAAATCGTCCCTAACCCTAACAGATTTCCAACGTGGCAGTAGGACCCCTCATTTAATGTGTCAACTGGGCAAATATCAACCCGGATTGTAGAGACCCATGCCCATTTTTTTGACCCATGCCCATTTCTTTGACCCCTCCCCTTCCGTTTACCCTCTTCTTGTGAAGAGTTGAAGATTAGAACTCCCGCCGCCGCCGCCTTCACCTTCATCAAAACAGCCACCGGTTCATCAGTGCACCACCTTCTTTCGCCAATTTATGACAGAAAATAGATCGTTTGGAATGATATGTGGGAAAGTTCACTTCTTGAGAGTAAGTATCTCTTGTTTTATCAGTGCAATTTTTGGAAAAACAATCTGATTACTATTTTTACTAGTAAATTTTAGGGGATTCCCTTTGATTTTAAATAGAATAAGACTTTGTTTCTCAATCGGACATGGAGATGAAGTTTCCGGCGGCCTCTTCCACGACAACCACTACACTGCCCTTCTTCCTCCTCCAGAATTTCTTTGTCATAATCCATCAAAGTTGAAATCTTTGAACAACTTGTCTTTCTTATAACTCATTGAAGTGTTCAATTCTAAAAACAATAGGCAATCTAGAGAAATTGGATCTATTGAAGTTAGTTTACTCTAAGATTTCAATACCACCTAAGCTTGAGGTTTGGAATTAACTTTACCATTGTTGAACCACCACGAATGAAGCTTGTGGTTTGAAATTTCAAAATCCAAATATGAAAAACGATGACGATTCTTTGCGAACTTGTTTTGGACTCGTTTGATTGAGCTCAACCTTGAAGTTTCACTGATGTTTCGTTAGTTTGTGCGGAGAAAATCTCAAAATCACCATTGTTTAGGGTTTAAGAAAAATTGAAGGGGACAAATTGGGTCTCTTCTAGAGTATTAGTTTCCAGTTTTCTTGAGAAGTTTTTATGATAAAAATAGTAAATCAATCACAGTTAACTAGAAACAAGAACTGAAAAAAGCAAAAGAAAATACAAGTTACACAAGTGTTGTCATCTTATATTTAGTGTTTTTCTCTATGAAGAACAAGACTAATTAATGTGTTCTAGTGTAATCCAATAGGTCGGACGGGTTTTTTTAAAATGGGTTCATATTTGCTTAGTGGCAAATTATTATGGGTCCCAAGTGCCACGTTGGACATCTGTTAGGGTTAGAGATAATTTTACCTACTATGTTAACGGTAGGGACAATTTTAAACGAAAAGTAAACACGGGTATAAACGTGGCTATTTATCCAAAGTAGAGGGACAATTTTAGCCTTTTTCCCTAAAGCAATACTCAAAAAATGTCTTGCTCTTCCTTCGGCAAAGTTTGCCCTCCGCCGCTTGCATCTCTGCATGCAGGGGCGGACCCACGTGAAGGGGTAAGGGGTCACTGGCACCCTATAGGCTCGGGAAAAACTATGTATATATTAATGTATATATGTCGAGGACCCCTATAATAATTTAATTGTGCCCCCTAAAAGAACAAATTGCTCCGTCGTTGCTAAGGCTGTTGGTGGGCCGGTCTTGGACCGGGACCGGACCGGGCCCGCGGTCCTAACGGGCTAAACGGTCCCGGCGGGCCGGTCCTGGTGGGCCGGTCCCTTAATGGGTAATAAGCCCGTGACGGGCCGGTCTTGCTCGTGTAGCCCACGAGACCGGGACCGCTAAGCCCGGGACCGGCAGGCGGTCCTGGGCCGGTTCAACCGGGCCTAGCGGTCCTAACGGGCTCCAACGGCTAATTTTTAAAAAAAAAAAATTTTTTTTTTTTTAAAAAATAGCCAACGGTCAGATTTTAAAATCTAGCCGTTGGCCTTTAATTTTCAACCGTTTGGAATTTTAAAAAATAGCCATTTGGCCCCCAAACTTTATTTTAACCCCAAACTTTATATAATTACACTTTTCCCCAATTCTCAACTATAAATACCCCCTCATTCTTTCATTTTTACTCACCAATTCATCAATCTATCTCAATCTCTCTCAATCTATATCTAATTTCTCTTCTATAATTGCTTATTTTATTATTGCAATTTCGTGAAAAATTGTGAAGTTGGTGAATTGAAGTATTCAAGTCTTCAAGTCTTCAACGATTTTCAATTTTCAAGAAGTTGTTCGGCAATTCGGTAAACTCGTTCCAACTCTTAACTTTTAAGAATATATTTTTGTGTGTTTAGTTTGCATAATTGTAATTAATATGGCATTTTCTTTGAAAAAAATGTTTGGTGGTAAGGGAAAAGCTAAAATTGGTGAAAGTAGTCTCCAACCTACTACCCTTCCCCCGGCTCCCCGACCCAGACCTGTTACCCGTCCTGCTGCTCCTATTATTCTTGATAGTGATAACCCTTGTTTTCAATTTTCCGATAGTGAATTTTGCCATAATGTTGCACAAGGTGAACAATTAAATGAAGAAGTTATGAATGCTCTTTATCCTAATCAAACTATCTTAGAAAATGATGAGGAAAATGAGGATGTAGATGAAACCCAACCGGATTTAGATGATTCACCTACTAGTCCTGTTAATAACCCAACTGATGCCCCGCCCGACCCACCTGTACAAACCCCTACTTTTAATAGACAACCTTCTAAACGCCTAGAAACATCAATAGTTTGGAATTTTTTTACTCAAGTAAGAGAACAAAATAAGGCTAAGTGTAAAACTTGTGGGAAATTGCTGGCGCATAAACATCAATAATTTTGATAAGACATCACACCTAAATAAGTTAAAGTTTAAATGACGCAGCGACTTGAAAAGGAGAATCCAGACGGCACCTTTGATCTTTTGGAATGGTGGAAGACAAGGGAAAAACATTTTCCGGTTCTTGCAAGGATGGCTCGGGATATTTTATCTATTCAAGCTTCAACAGTTGCATCAGAGAGCGCTTTCAGTCAAGCAAGACTTCAAATAGGTGATCATAGAGCGTCTATGAGGGAGAGCTTGGAAAAATCAGTACTATTCAGAGATTGGATCCGCTCGGAAAGAAGAAACTTTGGACTTGCAGAATCACAACCGGAGATAGACGAAGCTTATGAAGAAATGATAGCGGAACTTGCGGAGGATGCTGCTTCGCCCGGAA